>NC_054704.1:65276476-65404240 GCF_016097555.1 Gigantopelta aegis
GGGAAACTGATATTACCAAATCAGTCCAATTAAGGGGAAGACTAAAATTGAAAAACATAATTATGCATATAGATGTATATAAACCATACTAAGTATTACATTCAAAGTTACAGTTTGTTAATTTTAACGACACCACTAGAGCACATTGACTTATTAATCATCGGCTTTTGGATGTCAAACGTTTGGTAATTTTGACATATAGTCTTAAAGAGGAAACCCACTACATTTTTCCATTAGTAGATAGGGATCTTTTATATGCACCATCCCACAGATAGGATAGCACATACCACGGCCTTTGATATACCAGTCGTGGTGCACCGGAAATAGCCCAATGGACCCACCGAAGGGGATCGACCCCAAGCCGACCGAGCATCAAACGAGCGCTTTACCACTGAGGCTACGCCCCGCCCCTGCATTCAAAGATGAATTCCATAACCTAAACGGCAATGCAGGTCTCCGTCTTTTTAACTTAGTATAGATGTAGCTATGGGCTACACAGCGGTCATATTAACTTAGTATAGATGTAGCTATGGGCTACACAGCGGTCATATTATGTGGGAAAGCCCAGTGTAACACAACCCATCTAATCGTTCCCAACCAAAGACATCCCTATCCGAGTACACAATTGAAAAAACAAGAAATACCCCACCCCACCCCACCCCACCACAACCCTACAACCCCCCAGAAAACCACCCCTAAACTCCTCCCCCAATAAACAACAACAACAATACCCCCCCCCCCCCCCCCCCCACAAAACCACCCTAAAAAAAGCCCCGCAAATTATTTACTTTTGTAAATAAAACAAAACGGACAAAAATCCCCATAGCAAAGAACATTCTCCCTCTCCCGGGGGCGGGATGTAGCTCAGTGGTACAGCGTTCGCTTGATGCGCGGTCGGTCTGGGATCGATCCCTGTCGGTAGGCCCAGTAGGCTATTAACCGCTCCAGCCAGTGCAGCACAACTGGTATATCAAAGGCCGTGGTATGTGTTATGCTGTCTGTGGTATGGTGCATATAAAAGATCCCTTGCTGCTAATCGAAAAGAGTAGCCCATGAAGTGGCGATAGCGGGTTTCCTCTCTCAATATCTGTGTGGTCCTTAACCATATGTCTGACGCCGTATAATCGTAAATAAAATATGTTGAATGCGTCGTTAAATAAAACATTTCCTTCCTTCCTTCCTCCCCCTCTCCCTATTAAACAGTAAAATATGTTTTGGGGGAACTACCAGTGATTGGTTTTTAAAAATATTTATTTATTAATTATTTTACTTTGAATACTACTTAAAATTGTTCGTCACATGTTTACATTCCTTTGACATGAGGCGCGTCCTAATGTAAACAAACACCATTCATTTGCCTTCCGGATACAGAGTTCAATCCTATCTTTTATATTTTGTTCAATGCTTAATTTAAATATCTACATATAATGATGCACAGAATTGAAAGCGACCCTGTGGGCTAGCTAATATTCGTGTGTGTGGGTGGGTGACGCTCGGCATGCATCAAGGCTCCCACCTCTAACAGGTGTGTTAATTATTATTGTTAAACTGCCATTTTGAGCACTCAACTAAGGATCTATCTACTCCAAATCTTCCGTATGGGTCTGAGTAAGTATGTAACGTATTTAAAATAGTGGGCACATTGAGCTATTTCTAGTGCACAGCGACTGGTATATCAAAGGCCGCGGTTTGTGCTATCTTGTATGTGGAATGGTGCATATAAAAGTTCCCTGGCTACTAATGGACATGAGATCTGGCGCAAATGAGAACTCATGCCCAGGATGGACGTGCCTGAATCTTCAGTGGATATGGACACGTTAATAGAGTTTTCCTACAATGGAAAAATGTAGCGGGTTTCCTCTCTATCACTGTATGTCAAAATTACCAAATGTTTGACATCTAATAGCCGATGATTAATAAATCAATGTGCTCTAGTGGTGTCGTTAAAGAAAACAAACTTTTGTTTAAAACATTTAATATTATGATCATACTAAATTTTAAAAGACACTGCGTAATAACTGTCTCGCACCAATAAATTCTAAACAACGCAGGGAATGTTTATCTTTAAAGGAACACTCCTGAGTTTGCTGCAATTTTAAAAATATTATCTGCTAACAGAGACTTTTTAACGACTGTAATTACACATCAAATATATTTTTCTGCATAAAATATTAGTGTTAGTACATGTACAAGGTTAACTTTCATTTTATTTCCTGAAAAAGTTTTTTTTTGTACGTACGAACTTATTTGAAGACAAAATCCAGTTTGGGCTTCTTACAAATATTAAGCACGACCAGAATCACATTGTATATACAGACACTGATATTCTAAACAAGAAAATATATTTAATATGTAAGTTTAATCGTAGAAATATTTTATTATTCGGAAACATCTTACAATGCAGCAAACTCGGGAATGTCCCTTTAATGTGGAAACTGCGATCGGCAGAGTACTGAAACTGGCTACTTAGTTTACAGCTTATCAAGATGTTACCAACCTCCCTAGATTCACAGACTACCAGACAGTACTCAGACAGGTTTAGTGCCTTTCAATGAGCAAGTGTTAACATTAAAATTACCTGTGCCAGGTTTTAGTACTAAAACTTAGCTGTCTCATAAAGCATAGAGCTGACCAGCTTGCGTAGATACCAGGCGCGTTTATAGTTGTGAGATACGGATTATAGTTAAGTAAACACTTGGATATTATAAGGAGTGTATTAGGAGAAAGCCGCTTAGTCGTCTGTATAATATATCTACATAATATGGGTTAATGAAAGAAGGGATAATAGTAACCGTCAACCGGCCTCGGCGGCGTCGTGGTTAAGCCATCGGACATAAGGCTGGTAGGTACAGTGTTCGCAGCTAGGTACCGGCTTCCACCCAGAGCGAGTTTTAATGACTCAGTGGGTAGGTGTAAGACCACTACACCCTCTTCTCTCTCACTAACCACTAAGCAACTAACAAACAACCCACTGTTCTGGACAGACAGCACAGATAGCTGATGTGTGTGCTAAGGACAGCGTGTTTGAACCTTAATTGGATATAAGCACGAAAATTAGTTGAAATGAAGTAATCGTCACAAATCTAGGTTTAATACACACATTCGGTTATTGTGCATATACCAGTACTATAAAGGGACTATCCCGAATTTGCTACATTTTAAAATGTTACCGACTAATAACATCTTTTGACGATTAAAATTACTTATTAAATATAGTTCCTTGTTTAGAATATTGGTATCTGTATGTTCTATGAGTTTTTGATCGTCCTAATATCTGTACGTAGCCCAAACTAAATTTGGTCTGCCAATAATTTTGTACGCACGAAAACAAAACAACAACATGTATTGGAAAATAAAATGTGACCTAACTCAAACATTAGGACGACCAGTAACATCTAGTATACAGCTGATATTTTATAGAGAAAAATATGTTTATTATGTGATTATTATATTATACTTACATTGTTACATTATTTTTCTAACGACAAAATAATGAAATAATTGTTTTAGAAAATAACAGTAAATTAATGTTCTCTAGCCTTGGACTTCATTGTAGAAAATAACCTAATAAAACAGAAATATATAGACGAATAATATACCTGTTAAACACCTATCTCTGGTTGTTAAAATGTTTGTATGTGTGTGTGTGTGAGAGAGAGAGAGAGAGAGAGAGAGAGAGAGAGAGAGCGAGAGAGCGAGAGCAGGAGAGAGAGAGAGAGAGAGGAGAGAGAGAGAGAGAGAGAGAGAGAGAGAGAGAGGGGGGGGGAGAGAGAAGACGAGGGGAGGAGAGACGAGAAGAGAGAGAAAGAGAGGAAGGAAGAGAGAAAGAGAGAAAAGAGAAACACGGGGAGGAGAAAAGAGAGAGAGAGAGAGAGAGAGAGAGAGAGAAGAGAGAGAGAGAGAGAGAGAGAGAGAGAGAGAGAGAGAGAGAGAGAGAGAGAGAGAGAGAGAGAGAGAGAGAGAGAGCCAGCCGATCATAATGAATTCCTTTTCAAAAAAATTAGTAGTAATACAAGGTATTTGTTTAAAAATAAATTATATTTATATAATGCCTACAGAACTAATGGTCACTCAGTAAACAAGTATTAGTTAAACTTATTCCCCTATAATACTGTGTTCTTTTCCTGGTTAAAATGTAAACCTATTTAAATAATGACTAGTTGAAACGTAAACACCAGAAGCTAAAGTAATCCTTTAATATTTTTATTTTATTATAACGTAATCAAGTAATTACTTCATTGCAAAATGTGCTTTTAATGTATAGGAATTCATAGACTTAATACAAATTGATTTTTATTTGGGGTACATTTAAACACACACAAAAACCTGTTTTTAATTTCGCGGAAATCAAAGGCTCATTACAAAGCTATTTTCATTTGAGGTTACCTAAACATGTAGCATCTTGATTGCAATTACTGACAACGACCTGTTGCTAACATCGCCCACGGGTACACCAATTGTCATGGCAGTTAGTTTTACGATTCCCATGACTAAAACAATAAAACGGGAATAAAGAAAACGGGTAATTTAGTGGGTGTTAGAACGTCTGTTTGCGGCGCATAGCAAAGTGAAGAAAAACGTGGAAAACAAAAGCAAATGGTCCTCGGTGGATTGCGCACAAAAGAACAGTGATTTTACTGGTTAGGGTAACATGTTTTCATCCCAAGGCGCTAATTCGGCCGGACACAAGACAAACAAATACATCTAACCAAATGGGATCAAGTCGGCTTTCAATTCAATTGACTCGGAGCGGGAGGGAAACCCACCCGAGATAAAGACGGGTCGGCCCTGAAAGCCAATTACGGTGAAATCAAGGTTGTCTAGTCATTTGATGGTCACTTGAAAGTGGGCGAAACAATGCCCGGAGAGCAGAACAAAGCCACGCCTCTTTGTTATCTTGTCAGGCTGGATAGACTGACCATTATTCGGACATGTACCAATGGCGCATCGTGTTTCTTATCTTGTAAGCTGCCCCCCCAGCTCCCCGGCCAAATTGATTTCTGTTCGGAGAATCTATTAGCGGCTAAGTCAACTGACAAGAGTGCGAACAGGCAAACAGGCAGTAAGTCATTCTGTGTGTGGAGGTGAGGAGCGCGGTTCAGGGCTGTGGAGGTGGTTAGTAGTTTGTAAACAATCACCGTGTCATTGGTTTATGTGCGGGAGGAGAAGCCACACTGGTGGAGTTATTGTGAGTACATGATTTAATTAACATTGTAACATAGTCTAGGTTAACCAGTTTAAAGGGACATTCCTGAGTTTACTGCAATTTTAAAGATGTTATCGACTAACAGAGACTCTTTAAAGATTGTAATTACATATCTAATATATTTTTCTGCATAAAATATTAGTGGCTGTATATTAAACGTGTTTCTGATCATTCTAATATTTGTACAAGGTTAAATTTCATTTTATTTCCTAAAATATTATTTTTTCGTACGTACGAAATTATTTGAAGACAAAATCCAATTTGGGCTTCTTACAAATATTAAGACGACCAGAAACACATTGACTATACAGACACTGATATTCTAAACAAGAAAATATATTTAATATGCAAGTTTAATCGTAGAAATATTTTATTAGTTGAAAACATCTTACAATGCAGCAAACTCAGGAATGTCCCTTTAACTGTGTACACAGATAACTGTATTTGGCTGTGGTAGTGGACATACGAGCTTAATGAATTATTTGTTTTTAGTAACGTTAAAACATTGAGTGATAATTGATAGAAATATCCTCCGTATGGTGACCTTTGGATACTGATACTATTTAACCGTCCCTGGTAGTGTAGTGGTTAAGTTATCGGACTTAAAGTAATACAAATTAAAAGTTTATTTTGTTTAACGACATCACTAGAGCACATTGATTTATCAATCATCAGCTATTGGATGTCAAACATTTGATAATTTTAACACGCATTCTTCATATCCGAATGAATGAATGAATGAATGTTTAACGACACCCCAGCACGAAAAATACATCGGCTATTGGGTGTCAAACTATAATGGTATCTTCATGTCAGAGGCAGTCTGCTACATTTTTCCATTAGCAGCGAGGAATCTTGTACATACACTTTAAAGTTTTCCCACATACAGCACATACCACGGCCTTTCATATACCAGTTGTGAGACAGTGGTTAACAGTGGTTAGAACGAAACTATAATACTCCGAGAATGGGCCCACAAAGTGGAGTCAATCAAGCACCTCAAGCGAATGTTCTACCGACTGAGGCTAAATCCCGTCCCTGAAAGCTAGTAGGTACTGGGTTCACCTCTCCGTTCCGACTCCCGCCCAGGGAGATGTAAAATAACCACACCAACCTCCCTCTCTTTCCAGGATGGACGGATCAGATTTCTACTATGTCTGGTGTTTGTCCCGGGTGGCGAGCTTGAACTATAATGCAATATAAAGAAAAAACAAAAGAACCTAAAAATGAAAAGTAACATACTCCACTAAATGTTAATGCACACCCACAATAGGGTCTCTCACCCCTGAACCGAAACTAGACAGCGTTAGTTCCTACAGTTTGCTGTAATGACTCGGCGTATTCCAACGAAAGTCAAACGGTTACAGAAACACACCTTCCTTCAACTTGTCCAATATGCCATCCCGCACTCAGTACGTGTACTGCCTCTGTGATTTTTAAAATTAATATTCTGATTTTTTTTTTTTTCAAACCACAGAGCAATGCATTGCGTATTTCTTTGCGAAACGGCAAACTAAGTCGACATGCACAGGCGTATTATATTGGGATATTTAGCAAAAAAAAACCAAAAACCAAAAACAAAACATTTGTCTGGATTCTTGACACACTGGGCCTTGATTTTTTTTAACAGCATGTGGTTCGTCGTATTGTCGTAAGAAACGATAACAATGATTCATACTAAATATATGTTTCCGGGAACGTGCTGAACAAAAAACAACAAAACAACAACAACAACAAAAAACCAATAAAAAAAAAAAAAAACCCAGATAGGGTAGGTCGGCTTAAATTGTTTTAGACCATATTCACCGCTACGTGTCCAGATACAATACAGCACATACCTCGACCTTTGATATATCAGTCGTGGTGCACTGGTTGGGGTGGTAAAAGATCTCCTTTGAGATAATGGGTGCACTGAGGTGGTTCGACCCTACGACGCAAGCACCTCAGGCAAGCGTTCTACCGATTCAGCTAGATACACTCAAAAAACACAACACAAAACAACACACAAAACAACACGACAAAACAACACAGAAAACAACAACACAAAAACTAAAAAAAAGAGAAAAAAAAGAAGAGAAAGGTTCGACCATTTTCCTTTTAGGCCAGGTTGGGTTCCTGGAAACACACACTTTTTTCTTTTTTTTTTAGGTCTCGTCCGTTTGTTATGTCTTTCTAGGAACACGCATAAAATAAGGGTTGAACATCGTAGCTAGCGGGGGTCAGCCGAGTGGGACAGTTGACCAGTAGGATAATAAGGGATCCTTTTTTGTTTAGCTAAAGAAGACCCTATTTTATTGTTCCCCGATTCTTTTTTTATTACTCCCACCACCCACAACATCCCTCTTTAATCATAATATATCTTTTTAAAAACATTTCGTCTGCTACTGGAAAATCTGAGTGTTCGCGCGATCAATTGGGATTAGTTTGGATGACTATCTCATTAAAAGTGAAGGGCTTAAAGCCGGACTTTCTCCAAGTACCGATTGTTAGGAAACAGGAAATATTGTATGACGTTGTTCGCGTGAAAATGTACAAGTGTGTGCAGGTATTGGAGCATGGATACATTATACATAAACATCCCAAACAACTGAATCGCACAGTCAATATTAGTACAATGTCGCCCTGAGCCAATTATTTAAAATGTGCAATCACGCATGAACTAGTGGCTATTCTTAGCTGGCCACTACAACACAAAATTCGAAATAAATGAGTATGATTGTACTGAAATCCTCGACCGTATTACGCCAATGGCAATAACAAACACAAGCGATGTGGTATCAGTCAAATGTAGGCAATATTGTGATACCCTAAAAATTGGCTTATTTTTATATAACGTTTCAAACGGCTACAGGCGGACTGATAAAGAAACGAAACGCACCCGTGTATTGTTGCTTCTGTATGTGAATGACATTGGAGTTAACTTTAATCCACATTTATTTGCAAAACATGTTCGGACGATCGATAACAATACTATGGATTTGACAATTTGTATGACCCTTCATCTATACCAGGGGCGTAGCGTGATCTGGACCTGGTGTGTGTGTGTGTGTGTGTGTGTGTGTGGGCGGGGGGGGGGGGGGGTTGAATATGAACCAAGTGGACCTTTTTTCTATTTTGTTTTTGCACCACCCGAAACGCCATATTTATAAACCTGTATGTTTTAGTACTGAAAGCCGACCATTTGCTTCAGCGGAAGGGGGGGGGGGGGGGGGGGGGGTCCGTCCGAACCCCCCGAACCCCCCAGCCTACGCCCCTGTATACGAACTCCTAACAATGCAGTCAGATAAACAAAACACAATTTGGTTTTGTTTGGATATTGAATTTAAACAAATCGGCCTTGATAATTATAATATAACATTTAATAACTACATGTTTGTGAAAATACCATTACAATATTATTTTTGTTCGTAACTAGTATGAATAAGTTTAGAATGATTACAAAACTACAGAACTCGACACATCATGTATTATGTGGCGAATGTGATATTATGTGGCGAATGTGATATTATGTGGCGAATGTGATATAATGACGCGAATGTGATATAATGACGCGAATGTGATATAATGACGCGAATGTGATATTATGTCGCGAATGTGATATAATGACGCGAATGTGATATAATGACGCGAATGGTTTTAAATGTTTAACTTTACCTTTGTTTTCTTTTTCGACACTTTCATTTTCATATACAATTAAATGTTTTTCAAAACGGAAGCTCACCCCCGCACATACCAAAGAGAATGCCGTTTAAACTATTTGTTTATGTGAATTACTTTAAAACGTGAACTTGAAAGGAACTAATAAAATGTCAAATACAATAGCTAGATCTGTCTGAAATTATATTTACTTTTGATCTCAAAAAGTTATATTTAGAACTTAGAAACTAACATTTAATATGTTGTGAACTAGTACATTGTGGTTGTGGTGAATTGTAACACTAACAAGTGTTCAATGTCATCTATAACCTAGTTTTGATAAAAAAAACACCCCAAAAAACACAAAACAAACCATGAACTATTTTTTATTTGTTATTAAAATATGTAAAAAAATTTCTTAAAACTATCTAAAAATCCCAACCTTTCGTTTAAAAAAATTAAACTTCTTCAAGGGAATAAAATAACAAAATGCACTGAGACTAAAAAAGACTAACACCTTGTTTAGGAAACTTATATAATTGAAATGCCCTCATTTGTTATTGTAAATTATAAAACTAGCTTTATTATTATTATTATTATTATTATTATTATTATGTTATAAAACAGTGTTTTTATTATTGGTGATAAAATATCTTTATAATAATTTATAGGACCTATAAAAATAACAACGCCAGAGACCGTTTTTGTTTGATATGTTCCGAAACTCGAAACTGCAACATCATTATAAACACTCCACCTTCACAGCGCTATTCCATAAATTATCTCTCTCTTTTTTTTCATTCGTGACACGTTTTCAAATGTTTTCTTTAAGTCACGTCTCTTTGCGGTGGGCAATCATGGATAGATTCCAGTCACAACATCGTTATTGTTGAGCGTACACGTTTTAAGTTTCTAAATATTTTTATTTCGCCTGAACTACAAAACAGATTGGGAACAAAAGCACGACAGCTTTGTGGAATAATTCTCCAGTTGTATCAGTTGAACACTGGGATAACAACAGGGTTTTTTTTCTAAATCTGTGTAGCGATGGCCTTTGTCTCCTCACCCTCCCTCTCCAACCCAACTGACCATCCGCGAGTATTTGTACCGGAGTGTCCCTGTTTATCCACAATGTCGGTTCTTGTTGGCATTTCAATTAAATAGAAAGTTTCCTGAGCAAATTAATTCTCGTCCCGTGTTGGGAGAGCCGACCAGGTATTGCTATCCCAGGCAGGTAATGAGTAAGAATGTCGCGCTTTGTTCGGCTTGTTGACGCAAAGACGCCTCAGTGGCACTTCCACTTGGATCGCCAAATCGAAGAAGATTTGATGACCGAATTATTCGTTTTGTGTCACCCCGCCTTTATTTTCAGATCTTCTAATCCGTTGGTAGGGCCGTTATACAAATTAGTTCAGGGTGGGAGTGAGGTACGAGGAGCCAGCGTTAGCATTTTTAAGGGTAAAGAGAAGTTTGTTTGTGTTGCTTAACACAACCACTAGTGCACAATAATGAATCAATTAATTATCGGCTATTGGATGTTATAATTTAAAAATTCTAACACACAATCTTAAGAGAAAACCTGCTATATTTTATCATTGTCAGTAAAGGGATTTATTTTATACACAGCTTCTTACAGATAGGACAGTAAATACCACGGTTTTTTATATGCATTTTGTACTAGTAATAGGGCATTAATATAAACAATGTTAATTATATATACCCCCCCCCCCCCACACTTTTAAAGGGGGATGTGGATGTAATTTTTTTTTTTAGCTCAAATGTCCGCACCCGTTTTAAGTTGTGGAATTGTCCTATTTTCAAACCAATATCCTTCCATTGAGACTGTTCTTTTCACGGTGGATTATTTCGCCCCCGTTCATTTGTAAATAATGTACCCGTTATCAGTCCATGACGCGTGTAACGTTACGTAAACGTCTATACAAGGACACAGCTGGGAGAATCGAAGCAGAAGCGTAACGTAACATGCTGTCTTGTTATTTCTATGGTTTTACAAATTGAAAAAATCTAATTACACAGAGAAAATTGCCCCATCCAAAGATAATCAACAAGTCGTCGATGTTCCCATGCCTGCCGTGTGTCCCCGGGACAATTGTGACGATGTCAGTTTGAGAAAGACTGACGTGAAATTGGACGTCGTCGTCTGTGGAAGATAACGCGAGATAAGAACCGGCGGCTTCCTATTGTTACTGGGTGTCGGAAGTTCAATGATGATTGTCATTACAGGTGAATTCTAATCACTACGCAGATATCTGGAATACAGGTGTGACACAGATTTCTTAAATAACACATTCATTTGAATCTGTACAATCAAAACTTGTTATAAAATCCCTCCCCCTACCCCGCAATAAAAGGCACCTGTCTCAAATGGACATTTCACTGGTAAAAAAATAGAAGTGATCATTATTCACTGTCATCAACGGATAATCCTGGGCCCATGCTTATAAAACTTTTAAAGTCCAGACTCAATATCTAATGACGTCATACGCATACAATTTGTATGGCGTTGTTTTGACATTAGTGTCTCAGACTCTAATAGAGTCTCGAATTTAGACTCTAAACGTTTTTTAAGCACCTGGGCCCATGCTTATAAAACTTAAAGTCTAGACTTTAATAAAGTCCAGACTTTAATAAAGTCCAGACTTTAACGTAATGCTATTTGAATTGCCAAACGTTAAAGTCTGGACTTTATTAAAGTCTAGACTTTAAGGTTTATAAGCACGGGGCCAGGTCTGGATCACTGATGAATTTGCCCAGGGCAGCGTGCTTAAAACGTAAGTAGATAATATAAGTATTAACAAAAAAGCCTTGTGTGTGTTAACTTTTAAGTTCACGCCTACAAAACCGTCTCAGTATCTACCCGACGTCACTTTGACTGAATTGATACAACAAAAGTGTAAAACTGATATTATACGGCGGCATTGAGGGGCTATCGGGTGTTAACACCACCTTTACGGCTGTCTGGAATGCGAACATTATTGTCTCACAATTCTGACAACTGAGTCAAAACAGAAAAAAAAGAAAAAATATATAAGAGGTTCGGAAAATTAATTCATACTTTATCGTGAATTTATTGGAAAATTGAACTTTATGCCTTTGGTGGTAGGCTTAAAGTTAAGACATGCTGCAGTTGGTATTTTGGTTTTATGTTGTATATCCTCGCTTGTCTTCTCGAGTGTCCTTCTTGGTCATCTCTTAATCCGCGGGTAAACCTTCTCTTTGACGCATGTTGCGGATAACCACATTAAAATGTGATATGTAACAAACTACTAAGTACAAGTAGTGTCAGTAGTGAAATAAAAAAGCGTCTCAGGTTTAATAGTACAATAATGTGGTGTCCCATTTCTGATATATAGCTAGTTTTACCTGAGTATTGCTATTTTGTGAATTATTATATTGCTATGAGAGCGATGTTTATGAAGCAACTCACAACGCGTGGTCTAAATTTTGTAAATCACAACCACCATAAGAATAATTTTCAGAACGAAATTCGGAAGTGTGTTTCTTATTATTCCAATATAAAGTTTGTTCTGTTTAACGAAACCACTAGCGAACATTGATTTATTAATCATCGGCTACTGGATGTCAAACATTATTATTCCAGTATGGTCAATGTCACCAATCTATGGACTTGAAATGTATATACGCTGTGACGCCACAAACCGCCCCACGAGATTGTTAACTTATGACATGCGCGTCATACGATATTTGCTGAACGGGCTGTTTTGGTTGTTTGGCTATGGATAATCAACTGTAAACACAGAAGTGACTGGAAGTGAATAGTGTAATAATGTGAAATGCGCCGTGAATACAAATCTGGAATATTAATCAGAACAGCAGCATGTGGCTATTCTACCAGTGACTGTGTCAATAGTCATATATGTCGATACTAGGAGATTAAAACGCCTTATTGGTATGTTGTGTTCGTGAACGCATTTTGCTCAAACCCTTTTGCTGATACTCATTTTTCATTTCATTTCAATTTATTTTTGTGCTTATGTTCTAACAGTGGGTTAGTTGTTAGTTGCTAGTTGTTAGTGGTTAGTGAGAGAGAAGATGGTGTAGTTGTATTGCATCTACCTATTGAGTAGTTAAAACTCGTTCTGGGTGTGAGCCAGTACCGAGCTGCGAACCCTGTACCTACCAGCCTTATGTCCGATGGCTTAACCACGACACCACCGAGGTCGGTTGCTGATACTCAATTGCGGATACTCAGACCATTTCGTATTACATTGTTTGTAACATAATTTTGTACATTTATACTTTACTATCTAATTCTATACTTACTTAGTGTTACTGTTATAAAACTATGTTGAACATAGAAACTTACTATAGCCTATACCCTGTGGCTAATATTAGTTAAGTCACCAGTCTACAGGCTGATAGGTACTGGGTTCACACCTCGGTCCCGGCTCCCACCAAGTGTGAGTTTCTTCGGTTATTAACCGTTAACAGCTGGACATACATCTCAGATAGCTGTTGGGTGTACTCAGGACAGCGTGAGTGAAACGTAACTTGATATACGCCCCAGAATCAAGTGAAAATTAAATTTCCATACCCTGTTATTACCTAGTCTTCCATCAGTGAGTAGCAGCAGGTGTCATGGCGGGAGAAGACACATTTCTGCGATACCTTGAGAAAGGTTTGACAGCAACGAACTATTTTATTTTGCAGATCTTGAAAAATAATGAATATCTGAGTAAATAGGATATCACATTTCTTCCGAAAGAGTCGGAAATGTTTGGTGCTTCAGTGAAGAATCTTTTTTTTTTTTAGTTTAACTCTTTACAAATTGTGTGATTAATGCATTCATAAATGTCAGTATCATTATTTGTGTTAATGTTTTGGATATTTTGTTATTTTTATTGAACAGTATTATTTGTTGTGTATTTTCAGATGATCAGAGCGCAGTGACCTCTCTTAGAAGCCTTGTATTTTCTGCAGTCAATAAAAACACAAAGAAATATGAAAAATCAATTGAGATTCCTGACTGTGTTCGCAGTGATTCAGTGGTGCTCTTCCCAACCGGTGCTCTTTCGTGTGAGAGAGGGAATCCCATCTCCAGTGTTTCTGGGTAACCTGGCAACAAGTTCGGATCTAATGGACGCCGTTGGAAAGACGGAATTCAGTTTTTTGCGGTACACCATTGTGTCGAACGAGGCAAAGGTGCACCTGCTGTTCAGAATTAACGAGACTTCGAGCGATATCTTCACGACAGAGACCCTAGACAGGGAGACGTTGTGCCAGTCGTCGTCAGCAGCGTGTAACCTTCAATTGGACGTCGCCGTGCAGTCGCTGAAGAGCGCGTTCTTCAGGAAATTCAGCGTCACCGTCGAGGTGCAGGACGCCAACGACAACCCACCACGGTTTTTAACGTCCCAGTTCAAGCTTTCCATCAGGGAAGGTGTCGCGATCGGAACGTCATACTCACTTCCGGTGGCCTCCGACAGAGATTCTGAGGTCATCAACAAGGTGCACGAATACCAGATGATTCCACCCCCAGAACCGTTTTCGTTAGAAATGGGATCCTCCACAGACGGAACCGTTTCTAGCGTTTGGTTGGTTGTCAAGGGAGACGTTGACAGAGAAGCGGCACATGAATTCAACTTTGACCTCATAGCTCGTGATGGAGGCACTCCCACCCACAACGGCTCTGTGTCTGTGACAATCACAGTTGAAGACAAAAACGACAACCGACCGAAATTCGGTAAAGAATTCTATGTTGTTAATGTTACCGAGAGTGTGTCTGTAGACACGACAATTTTACAAGTGAGTGCGAACGATAGGGATTTTGGTCAGAATGCAGAGATTGTGTATAGCTTTCACAGCTCAACGGACGAACGCATCTTAGGACATTTTGATGTTGGAAAAAAGTCAGGGAATATCAAAGTAAAATCCGCTTTGGATAAGACTGGCGGGTCGGTGTTTAGTTTTACACTTGTGGCTACAGACGGTGGGAGTCCATTCCTGAGTGCAACTACCAATGTTTCCCTAACTATTTTGGACACGGTTAATGACGCGCCAGAAATCCGCGTAAACCCGCTTTTTAGTCGAAACAATGTGGCCACTGTCCTCGAATCAGCCATCGTAGGCAGGGTCGTCGCCTTGGTAACCGTTCGAGACACAGACAGCGGCGCCAACGGCAAGGTTAACTGTTCTCTACCGCGCGGTGATTTCCTAGTCCGTAACCTACAGCAATCCGAGTACAAGGTCATTGTTGCTAAGCAACTGAACAGAGAAGTAGTGTCATTGTACAATCTGACGATCACGTGCCAAGACGAGGGTACGCCACCACAATCAGCTTCTTCATTCTTTCAAATCCAAGTCCTGGATGTGAACGAGTTTGCACCCAAGTTTCTACAATCCAAATACTTCTTCAGTCTGGAGGAAAACAACAACCACCCCATGTTCGTGGGTCGTGTGTCGGCCACGGATGGAGATTCGGGCATCAACGCCGATATTTCGTATTCAGTGGAAGCAAATGCTAGTAGGAGTTTCAGCATTAACGAAAATTCCGGCGAAATTACCATACTGGAAAAATTAGACAGAGAGAACATTCCTAAAAGAATATTCAAAGTGTTCGCTACTGACAAAGGGTTAACTCCCCTTACAGGAACCGCCACGATTGTCATCAACGTTGGAGACCAAAACGACAACGCGCCCGTGTTTACAAATGTTCCTATTAAATTTACAATCAGAGAAAACGTCGATATTGGGTTCACTGTTGGTCGGGTTTCGGCGACGGATGACGACTTAGGCGTGAACGGGGACGTGAACTATTTTCTGAAAGACACTTCGTTCACTGGAATTAATCCGTTTTCAGTTTTCAAAAACGGAACCATCACAACCAGCAGAAAGATTGACTTTGAGGACAAACACTCATACACACTGGAGATCTTCGCGTCGGACAACGGCATTGTCCAACAGAAGTCTTCCACCTCCGTCACTGTCACCATCGTGGATGAAAACGACAACGATCCCCGCATAGTCTTCCCTTTCCCTGACAACGAATCCATATCTGTACCCCACGACATGGACCCTGGTAGCGAGGTCGCCATTGTGCAGGCCTACGACATCGACAGCGGCCTCAACGGCAAGTTCACCTTCTCCCTGGTCGTCGTCAACACGACGGACCTGTTCCAGATTGGCGTTCAGAATGGAGTCATATTCCTCAACCGAAAGATTTCTGATGAGGACTTGGGCACTCACAGAGCGATCATCAGCGTCCAGGACAGAGGTGTGCCGCAACGCGAGACCCAAGCGTTGTTACTCATCGATGTGTACTTCAATGATGGAAGTAGATCTGTGGTCAAGGAGAGCGACAGCAACATGAAGATTGTTATAGTGTTGGTGTGTGTAACCGCCAGCCTTGCAATCGCCGTCATAGCGACTCTGTGTATTCTGAAATACATCGACAGAACTAGAAAACAGTCTCCGCATAAAGTGTCAGACTCTCGGTATAACTCGAGCGAGAGCTGCGACTCCGCGGATTACAAGTCGGAGACATTTCCGCCGTGTGTGTTCCAAGTATCGGAGACGGGGAGGTCACCCAAGAAAAGTGTGACGTTTAAAACGGAGCATACCCCAACAAATCCCGTGTCCTCGACAGAGAACCGAAAATACAGCGAGCTGAAACAGCCCAGGAAAGAAGACTCTGGGAATGACCTCAGTTTGTCACCTACTTCATATCATGTAAGTATATTAGTCTTACTGGTAGTCCAAACAATTTCTTCCCGATCTGGCAACTCCTATCTTTCAACTTCTTTTGCTGTCCACCTCCACATCCCAGACAGGTGTTTGTCTCTTGTGGCTATCTGTGCTATACACCTGCCATTCCCCATCAGCTTTATGGTCTGAATTTAAAGATAAAAGCAGATCCTCAAGGCCATAAAACAACATCCCAAAACAACGCACCCTACCACCCCCTAAAAATCCCCTAAACAAATACCCCCAAAACAAAAATAAACACACACACACACACACACACACACACACACACACACACAAACAAACAAACACAAAAACCCACAACTAGATGGTGTTGCTATAAGGTTAGACTTGAGACTTGAGGAATGAGTAAAAGGACGTTATATGCTATCCTATCTATGACAAAGTGAATTAATCTTGTGGTTAATTGTTAAGAGTAGTCTATATGGCGGCAACCCGTTTCTTTTGTCCATTAATATTCACTGTTGAAGCTACAGTGCGTTAGAAAACCATTATAGAGAGGCGCCCCTGGACTTGGAATCGCCAGGATACGTTTTTACATTGCCAGACTCACCAGACGCTTAACTTTCCCTTGGTTGGCCCCTGGGCCTAATTTTTGATGGGGGCACCGAGACTGGAGGGCACGACGGTTGGGTTGGCCGGGGGTGGGTGGGGGGTGGGGGGTGGGGTGGTGGTGCTGGGGGGGGTGCTGGGTGGGTGGGGGATACTCCACCGGAAGGTGGTTAGGGCGGTAGGCGTAGGCGGTTTTGGCCGTAAGAGTTGTTAGGTTTGTCCGGAGGACTGCCCCCCCCCCCCCCCCCCGGAGCCTTCCCCGGTTTTGGCCACACCGAAGTCCCCAATACGATGGGTGCCCCTAAGTAAAACATATCCCCCTATTAACAAAACCTCCTGTGGCTGAAGCCTAACCTCCTAGTCACCTGCCACCCCTATTTTGAGGGCTAATTAATATATTTAAAAAAAAAAAAAATCTAAATTTGCGTTACAAATTGTTAGTTGTTTGCTGTATATTAAATATTGTTTGGGAAAATAACGCACAAAATTATTTATTGTAAAGTCCTTTTTCCCTGTTTGTTCAAAATTGCCCCAGTAATTGTTCTGTCCCAGGTTGGACTACTGGCATCCGGTGGCCGAACCTGGGATAGACATGCTCGAAACCTTCGTGGTATAGGAGCATGTAAATACTTTATTGATTGGTTAGAAAACCAATAACAACATCTAAAAAACCCAACCTCCCACCCCCCAAAACCCCCCAAACAAAAACAACAACCCAACAACAACAAAAACTAAAACAAACCACCATTGACAAAAACAAAATATTTCAAATTTACCGCTTACCCGATCAATTCGAAAATAGTTTATTTAACAAATACATATTTTAAAACCCTCTTTAATTTATTTAATTAGACCCTTAATCGAGCTTGAACAGTAAAAACATTCTTATTTAACGTATAACGTCTGGGATTTGTTAGGTATATGATATATCTAGTAGGTATATTAAAGGGACATACCCTAGTTTTGAAACACTACAGCATATTTTTTCACTATTAGAGTCGTTTATGATCACTGAAATCAAACATTACTTATACTTTATTGTTTAGATTATTCATTTCACCGAAGTGTTTCTGGTCATCCTGATGTTTGTAGTACCAAAAATTTCATTTGTCATATTTTTAAAAACGCACGTGCCTCTGAGAAGTAGCGGTTTATTGATTCGAGTTATATTCTGTTTTTAAGGATATTTCCTGTTTTAAAGCTGCAGTGTCTGGAATATTTTTATTATTTAAGCATTTAGAATAGTTGATCCAGTTCTGTTTGGTACATAAAAGGGCCACCATATCGCTATAGTTTCGCAATGCTCGCTTATCTACATTATCTAGGTCAACTGCAAACCCAATGACCAGCTTGTTTTTCTTCAATTAGCGGGACGCCAGTAGAACTGGGAATTTACGCGATTTGCGCAGGCGCTGAGCTTCTCACGTGATTTTGAACAATTTAACTGTCTTGATTGAAGGGTCGTCTCATACTTCCAAAATATATTTATATCCATAGAGGTATGGTACAATACCTTTCTAGGGGTCGGTGGGGGATTTGCCTTGAAGTTTTGACAGTGATCAGCGGTTGGCATACGCGTTACATGGAAGGGGGTGTAAATAATTACGTAACGCTCTAGGGATAGAGGAAGAGGACGGTATGTTCGATATACGTAACATTTAGGAAGACTATGTGTTATTTCTATTCATTACTTAGATCTAAAAATGTGGTGTTGTTTTTTAAATGCGCGGTCGGTCTAGGATCGATCCCCATCGGCGGGATTGTTCCAGCCAGTGCGCCATGACTGGTATATAAAAGGCCATAGTATGTGATATCCTTTCTGTGGGATGGTACATATAAATGATCCCTTGCTAAAAAAAAACAAAAAAAAACAACAACATTTTTTTATAATGTAGCGGGTTTCCAAGGCGCGTGTGCAGGGATTTCAGCGGGGTTGGGGGTTATAGAAGTTTATATGGGGCCATGTTCCCCCAGAAAATAGATTTCAATTTTTTTTTTATCTTGGTCAGGGAAGGGTTTCGACTCCCAATACTCTCCCTCCTGCACATGCGCCCGTTTCCTTACTTAGATTATATGTCAAAATTACCAAACGTTTGACATCCAAAAGCAGATGATTATTAAATCAATATGCTCTAACACTGATGTTGTTAAACAAAACAAACTAACTTTACCCTTTCCAAACGAAATAATATTTATTTGAATTTGTCGATTTTACCACACGTAAAGTTAAAAAGTGTAAACGGTCATTTTCTACTTTAGTATATTTTATTAAAAATATATACATGATCAATGTGTTATACAAACTAAACTCTGAAAGTTCTACTAACACTTTATAAAATATTAATTCTTAAATAGGAAGGTACGATTGTCGATAGTACGTTGTCAAGATCAAAACCGGTTTTAACGAAAGAATAGTACGTATCCTCAACCGAACGTTCTTTGTACAGCGCAAGAATTCTCATTTCATTTTTTTGAGACGAACCCTACAATTTCAAATACGCAAACGCACCTGTTAACTGGAATTGACAACAGGCTGTCGTTTGTGGTTTGCCGAGCAATGGCCGCACAGGCGACGAATCGAGCGTATACTTTTGACGTTCTCCGTTCATAGCGAATACACACGAATTTTAAAAAAGTGCAGTTGAACTTGTATTTCATATTTGTGCATGATATTATTATATGGTAACCAGACACTGTAACTTTAACGTCACATACTCTTCTTTCACTCTGTTGTAACTTTATCCAAATGAGTTAAATTAACTAAACTTAGTGTCCATTTTCTTAGGGGTTAAAAGTAACTTAAACTAGGATCTGCACCTTTAACCTATTATTAGCTAAAATGACAAATTCTTCTTCTTCTTCTTCTTCTTCTTCTTCTTCTTCTTCTTCATCGTCATGTATAATGAATAGTTATATTTTAAAAATAAAATGCTAAACAAACTTGTATTATGTTAATAAGAGCAAAATATGGAACATTTATTTGTGCAGCTAACTTGCCATATTTATTAATCACATATCTTTTGTGTTTCAGTTTGTGAGACCTGATTACGGTAAAAGAGCGCCACCTGGCGGTAGTGAGGTGAGCGTGGTGGATGTACTGGAGCAGCACCAGGCTCTGGTGAGATCCATGAAGTCAAAGGGTAGACGAAATTACCAGGTACACTTCGGTTTTCATCATACACTTATAATGCTACAGCAGTGTTAGTCTAGCAAAATTACAGAAATATTATGGCATTCTGGCTTAATACTGCATTGGTACTGTTTTAGCATTCAGGTATATTATCAAGTCAAAGGGTAGACACAATTACCAAGTACACTCCAGACTCATGATACACTTACAATAACACAGCAGTGTTAGGCTAGCAATATTACACACACATTTCCCCATTCTGGCATAATAATGTATTAATTTAGCATTCAGAGATTTATAACAGTCAGTGTTGCCCTATTCAAGAATATTGCAGCAATACTACACCATTTTTGATTATTACAGCAACATTATTTCATTTACAATTATACAAAATAATACAAAACTAGTATTTTATGTACAAATATTATGGCAATATTAGTTTATTCAGGAATATTGCAACATTAATACCATATTCTTTAATTATATACTAACATTACAGTATTTAGGAATGATACAGAAATATTACATTATAAATACTACTACTACTACTACCAATATTACTACTACTACTACTACTACTACTACTACTACTACTACTACTACTACTACTACTACTACTACTACTACTACTACTACTACTAACAACAACAACAACAACAACAACAACAACAACAACAACAACAACAGTAATTATACAAAGTACAGTGATATTTCAAACTGAATTATGTTAGCACACATACGTTTTGTTGTAGTTTTATTTTCAGTTTTTACCGTTTATTAAATTAATATTTTTAAATTTTATTATTATTTGGTTGTTTTATGTTCATCTATTTAACAATATAGCATAGAAAACCCTCAACAAAGACAGAAATTATTCATTATTATTGATGCTAGAGTTTGGTTAAGATAATCAATATTAGTGATTAACATATATTTTTTATATTTTTAGGCAAAAGATATATCAGAATTAGAACCGGATGTATGGAGCGACACATCGCGAGAAACAATAGGAAGTGATAGCGGGCATGGCGGAAGTGACGTCGATGTCAACATAAACAGTTTGAAGGTACATACCACTTTGTTATAATGCATTAAGACCATTAAATCGCCTTATCAACGAATACAAACATGATGAACAAAATAGACGATAATAAAGTAATGGACCTTCTACAACAATTAATTGTTTTACTTCAATGCTATTTTAGAAACGGTCAAACTATATATGAAGCGACCAAAACCAAACGGCTCAAGATAACAATTGTATCTGTGTATCTTGCGATAACAAACTTTTGGAAAAGGAAAAATAATATTTAAAAAAGGAAACAAATACATGTGTACTAAAGGTCATTTATGTATAGCGTATCTCTTACGCGTTTTCATTATAAATTTATTTTCGTACTCGGTATATAGCAAAATAGCGGTTAATGGTTACTTGTTAGTAACAGAGAAGTCATTGTAGCGGCCTTACACCTTCTCACCGAGCCTTTAAAACACACTCTTGAGTAGGTGCGGGTATCGGGATGCGAACCCAGTATGTTCCAGTCAATAACTGAAACACCACTACATCCGAGATAGGTCATTCTAAAACCGACTGTCTTATCACTGTGCTAGATATCTTAGACAGTTTGTTTGTTTGTTTTGTTTAACGACACCACTAGAGCACATTGATGTATTAATCATTGGATGTCAAATATTTGGTAATTTTGAAATATAGTCTTAGAAAGGAAACACGCTTCATGTTTTCCATTAGTAGCAAGGTATCTTTTATATACACAATCTCACAGACAGGATAGCACATACCACAGCCTTTGATATACCAGTTGTGGTGCACTGGCTGATCTTAGACAGGCCTGGCCCTGCTAACATAATTATTTACAGCCGACCTATTTATGATCTTTCTACATTCTGCGTACTCCGACATAGTGATGACAATAAATATCTTTATTATAGTCCCCCCGCGGTGTAGACATAGACCGACAACTGTTGTACGTTCATTCGTGTGGAATACTGGTTTTATGAGAAAATAAATACAAGCATTTGAAGGTACTAAAGGATTGTTTATATCTGAATGAGATGGGGAAAGGCTGTTTGTTTACGGAACAGATCAAAGTAGATGAATGTGTTTTATGTCTATTGTGCTTCACAGACATAGAGATATGTCAGGTATTGTCATTGTCAGGGAATAGAACATAGCTTAATAGTAGAGAATCCACCGTATGTGCACTTCGTTGTAGAGTACCACCCTCTGGTAGAATTATGATTTTGTTTTTACTACCAGCAGTATGAAAGTCAACTAAATTTTTGTTCTGTTTGCTAAAGTACGTATTACATTGTTTGAATCTTAAGAAAAAGAGCGGCTTATATTAATATAGGATATGTCGAAAGTTTTGTAAGAAATTCGATTCAGCTGCCATAACAATATGTGTTTTTCTTTGTTAGTATCAAAAGTTTATTGTTCGCTTTAATTTCATGTTAACGTTTTTCTTCCTTATTAGGATGACATTTTAAATCTTTAACTGTAATGCAATTTTACTAAATATATATCACAAAGAGAAATGTTGGTATTAATAATTAAAACTGCTATTTCATTCGAAACCAATACCCCAAACTACAAGTATATAAAAATTAACGTATTTTCAGAATGCTATATTCCTATTTTCTACCATGTTTTTGTTTGTCATGTTTTCAGATAAATGTCTAGCCCAGTAAGGACAAGATGCATCACTCCGTCCATTTCCGGTGCTTTATGTCTGCAATAAATCACCATCTCATCAACTGCCATCGGTCTACCACCATCATCAGTGAATCTACTCATCAACTTACCCGAGTCCACAGATTACCAGCCAGCTAAACCATATGGCTGTTTACCATGGCCATCATCAGGTTACCAGCCAGCTAAACCATGAGGTCAAGTACCATGACCATCATCAACTGCTCATTAGTTTTAGCCTGTAAGAGTTCACACTTTTATCATATAACAATCACGTGTGTGGTAACTAGCCCAGAGGAACGAGCAACTTCGACGAATGTTCTCCCCGGGTTGTGCAATGATACCAGTTGTGATGTGAATCTTTTGTTGGGAATGTTCGACCATAGTGAAGAAAGAATACCACTGTTTCATTATGATGTGAGATTGAACAACTCTCCAAAACTGTGTTCAAGTACTATAATTATCTCTTCAATGACCACAGTTTTGTCTATCAAAGGATCTTTCGCAAACAGACATGAAAACAGAATACAGGAGGAATCCAGTAAGCGCTACAGAAGTACTAAACGTTTAGGTCTTCTGTTTGAACAGACATGATTAATGAGGACTAGAAGTGAAAAGATAAACTGTCAACTGTTGTTCGTTCATCTTATAGTGAGATCTTCTCGCTATATCTGTGAAGAAAACCAAACTGAGATTATCAATGTATATAGAAATTGAAAAAAAGTGCTATTAGTTGCATATATATATATATATATATATATATACACATTTAGTTGTTCATTACACATTACCACTGGACTCTAGTCTTTCACCACATAATAGCATTTGTGTCGTAAACCAAAGGCTGTACAATTTACAACACGTGTATGACGTCGTTTCATTTAGAGATTCATACCTTAAGGCGACGCGACTCGATGCGAGTGTCTCGTACGAGAATAGCGATGGAAATAGCCGATTGTGACAGGACAAACATTACGATTTCATCGGTTACGACGCAGGCGGCCATTCTCGTACGAGACACTCGTATCGTGTGACGTCGCCTTTAAAGACAATGTATGACATTCCATTTAATAAATGCACTTCTCCACAACATTGTGTGACATACCATTTATAGATTCACAGCTTGAGAACAGTGCATGACGTTTAATTAATAGCTTCATACCTACTAAATGTGTACTAATGTTGTCGCTCAGGGATTTGCTTTCAGACTGCATTCATTATTATCATGTTGTTAATTTTGCTGAATATTCTACAGAAATCGTTTGTGAATAATGTAATTGTTCCAAGCATTTCATTGTATTTAAAATACTGGTATTAAATTATTTTTAAATCGTACAATATTAGATTACTAAATTTAATACTCATTAGGCATTTTTCAAAAATAAGTAGACAATACCTAGTTATTCACAGCTGTTTCATAATTTAAATATACAGATAATTTCTAAAAACATTAAGTTCATCCAGGATCAAGATTCAGGCTATGATTAATTTCTATGTGTTCATGGCAGTCGCCATCCATGTATGTATATATGTATGTATGTACGTATGTATGTCCTAAGTAATATTAAGACATAATAAACATATTATTTATATATACACACTTGTTTCTTATGTTGTATATTAGCATTATGTGTCCTTGGTAATCACTATAAAATAACAATAGCAAAACGTGAAGAGTGTGCTATTTCTTATACACGGACATGATTGTTTTGGAACGGGAAGTAAAACTCAGTGTTCACTTAATGCATTGACCACAAAACGCATTATCAAATACCGTGGTATGTACTGTATTGTCTATGGGAAGGTGCCTATAAAATACTTCTTACTGATTTATTGGTAGCGGGAGAGGGAGTCCTATCTCTTTATTTTTATTTTTTTTTACAAAATATTAAAATAGCAATATCTTAGGCACGATATGGCAGTAGTTTTAAAACGCGCTGAGGTAATAATAGAATATTTCTTTGCATTATTTTTAAAAAACACATCACGAATGCAAGTGTCTTTACCACGTGCACCGAGCTACACTCCTCTCCTCCACCACCCCGACGTGTGGTATTGTGGGTAATTTTTGGCATGCTTCCATCAGAGAATTGTTCAAGCTCGACTGTCGTGGGCACAACCTCTGACATCGCCAGAGAGTTCTGTCCACTACAGACCCAGACGTGTGATAACAATAGCTTTTACGTGTAGACAACCGAACCATACAAACACATCTCCAGTTGGAGTAATCCATTTGAACATGGCGACAATAAGTAAAAATTAAAGTTTCAAATATGATTTGAAGTGGATAGCAATGAAAGTTTGAAAGAGCACTTAACACGATATCTCCATCTTTCACGCGAATATAAATAAATGCGAATATCTGCACATTGTCTGACAAAAATACAATAAACCAGGATAATGCAATATATTAATTGCAGTCGGTATCAAAATGCTTTTTTATACGAATATTATTTAGACTTTTAAAACTTGATTCTAGATTTGAGCAGTTGCCAGACTTTAACCACATGCTATTTGAATGGGCGGGGTTTTATTAAAGATTTAAGGACAACACAAAAACAACAACAACAACAACAACAACAACAACCCCAAAACCCACCAGAAAATCTACAAAGAAATTTTATTAAATGGACTACACTCTTAAAACGAAGGTCTTTTTCCGAGAAAATTTACAATAATATTTGTCTCTCTACTCACCATTAAAAAGTAAAAGTTTGTTTTGTTTAACAACACTACTAGTACACATTGATTTATCAATCATCGACTGTTGGATGTGAAACGTTGTGTTAGAGGAAAGCCGCTACATTTTCCGATCAGCAGCAAGGGATTGTTTTTATTAACTTTCCACATACGTGACTGTACGAATCTGCCATTAACAGTTTCAATATCGTATCTTTGCACAAGGCAGAGTCCAGAATAAGTTCTGACATGAGTGTATATAGGCACGAAGCACTTTAACTGCTATGTCTATAGAGAGTTGGTTTTCACCACGATATATGGTCCCCATTCCGTCTGCATCAGGATTGCCAGTTTTATAACGCCCACGGACTCTTTATGCTGTACTTTGAATACCCGATTATGCATAATTCAGCAAAGAATATGTCAGCAACTTCAATTTATTCACGATAGAAGAAAGACAAGACAGGCATATTTTTAATGACTCTTGAGCACATTAAGTTTTAAACTACGGCATTTGGTATTCATAGACTAAAGAGTACATACCACGGCATTTGATATTCATAGACTAAAGAGTACACACCACGGCATTTGATATTCATAGACTAAAGAGTACACACCACGGCATTTGATATTCATAGACTAAAGAGTACACACCACGGCATTTGATATTCAGACTAAAGAGTACACACCACGGCATTTGATATTCATAGACTAAAGAGTACACACCACGGCATTTGATATTCATAGACTAAAGAGTACACACCACGGCATTTGATATTCATAGACTAAAGAGTACATACCACGGCATTTATTATTCATAGACTAAAGAGTACATACCACGGCATTTGGTATATCAGTCGTGGGGCACTGGATGGAACGGGGAAAAGTCGACACCGACACTGAGCTGCAGCCCGGCTCGTGGGACAGAAAACACGCTGCCGCCACATCAAGGCATCATTTATATAAACTATAAAACTATAAAACGAATGAGCTTACTAAGGACAATTTATATACACTTGCATAGACAGGGTGACACATACCAAGGCATTTGATGTGCTAGTCACGAAGCGTTGGTTGGAACGGGGAAAACGAATAGTATTACTGGGGATCATTTATATAAACTTGCATAGACAGGGTGACACATACAAAGGCATTTGATGTAACAGTCATGAAGCGTTGGTTGGAACGGGAAAAACGACTGGGCATACTAAGGAGATTGATTCTACGACTCTGTTACCTGCTCTACGACCGAGCTGCACCCCGCTAATTTTGTACATACGGTTGGTATTGTTACAAAAACACATTGTAACCATAGCGACCATAGTCCACGAACAACACTTCTAATGTATACTGTTAACATGTAGCGTGTACTATTAAAACCACATACTAAATATATTTTCTTGTTTATAATAATATCAGTGTTTGTATGTTCCGTGTGTTTGTGATCGGTCTAATGTTTCTTTCCTAGTATATAATTGTTAGTATATTCCAAATTACAACATCCAGATGGTCTATTAAAATAGTAGACAGAAAAACCTTGTTCTAAACAAAATAAATGTACATGTATATATTTAATATGTACTGTTAATCGTTAGAAGGCTCCATTAACCAAAAACCTGCTGCTGTGGCAGTAACAAGATCTAATAACAAAAAGACACATCCCCCAATTCCCCAACCCCCACTGAAAAGACCCCCCCCCCCTCACCCACACAAAGAAATTCCTTACTAATGTCTTACTTTAACTGTTAATTATACGGCCTGACTACAAAGCTAGTTTTTAACAGACTGGAAATTCAAATGATTTTACAACTGTTGATCAAAGTAATAACAAGTTGCTTCAGGTTGTGCGATGGTATCAGCGGCAGTAGGTAAACGACATGATACTGCCTGGGGCAGGTGAGAACAACAGAAAACAATACTCTCTCACATAATGTTTTGATTGCGACTGCATAGATAACATTATTACTTCACCAGACTTCTTTAAAGCTGTTTCATTGATTTTTACAAACTTTGAAATCGGCCGACTGTCCGGTAAAATATATTTTAAAAACCCTTTTATGACACTCAGTACATTTTTTAAAACCGTAATTAAAGTGGGTTTTTTGGATATATCAACAATCAAGCTATAAGGGATATAATCAGCTACATCATCCCACTAACATATGTCCAGCCACGTCAACCCACTAGAAATATAATCAGCTACATCAGTCCACTAAAATATCACCAGCCACGTCAACGCACATGGAAATTAACCAGCCACGTCAATTCACAAGAAATGTAACCAGCAATGTCCACCCATTAAACAAATAACCAGCCACATCAATCCACTACAAATACAAACAGGCACGTCAGCTCATATACCACCCAAGTTAATCCACTAGGCATATATAATCTGCACTATCAACCTACATCAACCCCCTAAAATATAATCAGAAAATCAACCACTAGAAATATAATTAGCCACACCAGTCCACTAGAAATATTATCAGCCACATCAACCCAACAGAATTATTATCAGCCACATCAATCCAACAGAATTATTATCAGCCACATCAACCCAACAGAATTATTATCAGCCACATCAACCCAACAGAATTATTATCAGCCACATCAACCCAATAGAAATATAATCAGCCACATCAACCCAATAGAAATATTATCAGCCACATCAACCCAATAGAAATATTATCAGCCACATCAACCCAATAGAAATATTATCAGCCACATCAACCAAATAGAAATATTATCAGCCACACCAACCCAATAGAATTATTATCAGCCAAATCAACCCAATAGAAATATTATCAGCCACATCAACCCAATAGAAATATTATCAGCCACATCAACCCAATAGAAATATTATCAGCCACATCAACCCAACAGAATTATTATCAGCCACATCAACCCAATAGAAATATTATCAGCCACATCAACCCAACAGAATTATTATCAGCCACACCAACCCAATAGAAATATTACCAGCCACACCAACCCAATAGAAATATTATCAGCCACATCAACCCAATATAAATATTATCAGCCACACCAACCCAATAGAAATATTATCAGCCACATCAACCCAATAGAAATATAATCAGCAAGTCAACTAAATACAATCAGAATTGAATCACTTGAGTTAGTCAGAATTCGCAATGATCTGTTTTCAAACATGGATCTATTATATACCCTTTAACTGTTGAATTGTTATAAGATGTGGCCCAGTGGTAAAGCGCTCGCTTGGTGTGCGGTCGGTCTGGGTTCGATCCCCATTGGTGAGTCCATTGGGCTATTTCTCGTTCTAGCCAGTGCACCACGACTGGTATATCACAGACCGTGGTATGTGCTATCCTATCTTTGGGATGGTGCATATAAAAGATTCCTTGCTACTAATGAAAAATTGTAGCGGGTTTCTTCTCTAAGACTATATGCCAAAATTACCAATAGCCCATGATTAATAAATATCAATGTATTCTAGTTGTGTCGTTAAACAAAAGAAACTTTAACTTATATTCCCAAATGCGTGTATACTTCTGTGTGACACAGTAGATGTATTTAAACTGATCTCTGGAAATGCGTGTATACCTCTGTGTGACACAGTAGATGTATTTAAACTGATCTATGGAAATGGAAATGGAAGTGGTTTATTTAATAACGCACTCAGCACATTTTATTTACGGTTATATGATATCGGACATATGGTTAAGTACCACACAGATATTGAGGGAGGAAACCTGCTGTCGCCACTTCATGGGCTACTCTTTTCGATTAGCAGCAACGGATATTTTATATGCACCATCCCATACACAGAATAGCACATACCACGGACTTTGATGTACAATACGTGGTGCACTGGCTGGAGCGAGAAATAGTCCAATGGGCTCACTGACGGACATCTTCATAAATCAAGGCTAATATTCGTTCCTCGTATTCAGCCTTGATACATGTCGTCAAGAAATCGTGCCACAAAATGCTTAAATTTCATTGGATGCGATGAGATCTGATTGCAACGAATCGCAACGCTCCTTATAGATTCCCTTGTTATTGTAAACAAAGATGGCAGCGTCAGCGTCCGTGGAAACGTGTCGTGTTTGTCACGATATGTTTAAAAAAAGGTTTCGGCGGTTAATTTTTGATATTGCTTTCAAGATTGTCACATGTTACCGATGCTATGATTGGTCAGCGATGTCATCGTGTATCGGTGTTACAAATTTTCTTCCAATAGAGGGCGCTAGTAGTGGATATCCGTAATCTTGACTACATGTATCAAGACTGAATACGAGGAACGAATATTAGCCTTGATTTATGAAGATGACTGACGGACGGGGATCGATCCCAAACCGACCGCGCATCAAGCGAGCGCTTTACCACTGGGCTACGTCTCGCCCCCTGATCTGTGGAAGTGGGTAAACGAGCAGACGTCTAGATACGTTCATAGTTAGCTTTTATCTCAGTCTATACGTCAGCTGCAGATCCACATGCAGCACTTTACTGAGTTCCATTAAAACGACATTGTCTCGTTATTAACAACGGGAGACCACTCTCACAATGCGAGTTCTCCTTCGTGCAGCAGAATCCCATTGTATTCCTCCATTGTTCAACGACGCCACCATTTTACTTCTCACATACTCGACGACGTGTTGCCTAGTAACCAGTCGTGTCCCTCGAGCCGAGTTATTGGATGAGGTGGGGGTGGATTCTTGCTAACTCGCTTTATTTCATTAACGCCTCTATTTTCAATAACTACGTAACACTTGTGATTAAATTTGATCTAATTATTCATTTCAAATTGTTCAGCATTATAAGATAGATAGAAAGGACATCTATTATTCTCAAAACACAGAGTTTTAGAAAAATAGGACTGAATATTACAATTATTAGGAGCTTTAGATTTTCATTTACGTTTACGTTTACGTTTACGTCTAAGAAACGTGGATGCGATGTAGGTTACGGCCACGTGGGCCCATCGGAATGGTTAATTAAAGAGGTTTAGATTCTACCACTTATGATAGGTTTCGTGGACGTTTTGGTTTATCATTACCCGCCATGAGCGAATTGTACACACGATTTTTTAATGCATGTAAACATTTGACAAAGTCGTCAGTAGCTATATATAGGTGGGGTTTTTTTTAAGGGACAGACCGTAGTTTTTAAACACTAAGGCATATTTTTCACTATAAGAGCCGTTTATGATAACTGAAATCAAACATTACTTATATTTTATTGTTTAGATTATCCATTTCCGTACAACCAAAGTGTTTCTGGTCATCCTGGTGTTTCTAATACCACAAAATGCATTTTTCATATTTTTAAAAACGCATGTGCGTCTGAGAAGTAACGGTTATGGAGTATATTTTTAAAGCGTATGTTAACATCACAGACTCTTGTTTCACGCTGTTGTATCCAAATTTGTTACAGGTTTGTAAATTAACCAAACTTAGTGTCCATGTTTTACGGGTTGAAACTAGAGTCTAGGTGAAAAATATGCCTTAGTGTTTAAAAACTAGCGTCTGTCCCTTTAAAAGCATTATTATTATTATTATTATTATTATTATTATTATTATTATTTTTTTTTTTTTTTTTTTTTTTTTTTTTTTTTTGCTGATGGATTTGGGACACGATTGCAAGCGATTAAGAAAAACATGCTTATTTGAATGGGCTAATGACTAAACATAAGTTATCATTATATGAATACTATTATGTCCATAAATCTTATTACACAATCGACATCCAGGTAATTGGAATTGAATTTACTGCATGCACATCAAAGAAGAAAACTTCACGTAACTCTCCTATAGCATATCTCCCGCGGCATCATTCACCTACGTGTTGAAATAATTATGCTATCATGTGATCAAATAATCAAAGTATCAAGTCTTAGGCGTAATACAGACAGACGGACAAACATACGGACAGCCAAACACAAACAATCCCATGCCATGTAACAAAAGCTTATCACTTACTGCACCCCCCTCCCCCTCCTCCGCCACCAACGTAATGGGTGAACTGCCCTTGGGCGTGTTGGGCAGGTGACTGGCAGATTGCAGGTCAATATTTATAATAAAACAAGAAGCGAGCGACGAACAATTGTTATCGTGCTTACAGCACCAGCAGAAAATATCTTATTATGTCCCTCAAATAGGCTGTATTGTCGCTGAGATTGTTTCTGGTAACTTTCTAAATATTTTCCATGATTTGTCTATGCGATGCCCCGAGCCGTCGATGACACGATCGCATTGTTATCTTAACAATGGCCGGCACGGTGTCATATGGACCGTTTGCTGAATATCTCGCTCGGCGCATGTCATCGACAAAGTGTTTGCTCGTGTCTGAATGAAATAATGCCAGTAATTTTACACATTTGGTCCGTCTTGATGCTAAGTGCACTAATACTTTCTGGGGGAGAACTCTGAAGTTCAGGTGTTTTGTTTTCTCAGTGAAAGAAATATTACTTGTGAAAAATGCCACAAAACAACAACAACAACAATAACAACAACAATAATAATAATAATAATAATAATATAACAACAACAACAACAACAATAACAACAATATAAACAACGCTGTCCAAAAATCATTCAAAAGCAAGAACTTCAACCATGAGACATATCAAAACAATAATAACAACGACGACAACAACAACATCAACAACATCAATACTGTCAAAAAACCACCCTCTAAAACGATATAGCGAACACAAGAATAAACAAGCAAACAAACACACAGACACAAATTAATAAACAACAACACCAATAATAACAAAGATACGCATAACAAACTAGAATATATATATAAAAAAAATCTATATTGTGTTTTGTAATTTCCCAATCTCAACGGACTTGGCACTTCTGGGGCCTAATTCACAAAGATCTCTCAGGCTCTGCTAGACAACAAAGCATCCTCTTTGCAAGTCTGTTTGCATTGCACTGCGAGATCGCAACGTTGCGAGAGTTTAGTGAATTAGACCCCTGGTAACAAGTAATATTGCTAAGACGTTCTTTTATTTAAATCTCTTTACTTTCAAATATAGAATCTTATACACAGAGTCTTTAGTTCGAATCTCCACAGTAGAGGTTAATTTCTCTGTTACCCTTGTTACTAATGTACTGGGATTCACTAAAATAATCCGTTTCTTATTGAAACTATCACTTTATCATGGAAGTCATCAACTACATGAATACATTAAAATTCCACCCTCCCCCCTTTTCCATTAACTAACTGAATCTCTTGCTCCTATCTTCCCCATTAGACTTAACTTTTCGCTTGAATATTGTGCGTACCTGTCTGTTATAAAATAACTGATTGACATATGTACCTGTATAACATGCCCTAAGTGAACGTTAATTGATAGCACGAAACAAGGACGTTGACAACGTATCTACGATCTACACTAATCATGAAAGGCCATCATCACAATACGGCTGGGGGCGATCACTCGAGTTAATGACAAAATATTCAGAAGGGTCACGTGGCAGCAGGTACTGAGAGTGAGTGACACAGATGTTGTGTTGGACGCGATGTCACACGCGTGACAAGGCAGATACAATATTTCGCTGACCACTGTCATAAAACCTTCCAGTTCAGGGATGGTGGTGGATGGTGGTCCAATAGTAGATCGCTCGTGTGAGATGTGATGAATCGTAATAACGATCACAATCGGTGGACCTATTGGGCATTCTCATTTCGTACACACCAAGTGACGTTTTGTGCTACGGTGATGACCCGGTCGCCACAGCCATGATATCATTCAATAAAATAAACACGATTGAAATTGATTGCTCTGTGACGTATAAGTTAACTTGAGACTCATTGCTCTGTGACGAACAAAATGTTTGTTTTGTTTAACGAGACCACTAGAGCACATTGATTTATTAATCATTGGCTATTGGATGTCAAACATTTGGTTATTCTGGCATATAGTCTTAGAGAGGAAACCCGCTACATTTTGTTCCATCTTTTATATGCACTATCCCATAGACAGGATAGCACATGCCACGGGCTTTGATGTACCAGTCGTGGTGCACTGGATGGAGTGAGAAATAGCCCAATAATTTAATTTACTATTAGAAAACCCCCAATATTTGTATTGGTACATCTTTATATGATGACTAATGGAATTGGGTGCATTCATTTGAGACGAACACTCCGTAACGGTACGCCAGACAGAAGTTGCCGACAAGTTTGATGTCTGTATGCAACTCATCTGTCTCTGACGGCCCAATCTAGTTGACAATCAATTTGGCCCATTTTGTGCATTTGCCGTTTTCATAACTTAAAGGATCTAATCTAACTGAAAGCGACTGTTTACAAGGCCTACACACATTACAATTTCGATATTCCTAAGTCATTAATGCAAATATTATATGTGTGATCGATTAATGTGTAATTATTGATCACAAATAAATATAAAACACGTGAAATATAGCACATGTAACTATGATATTTCATGTTCAATAAGAAAATTCGTAAAGGACCTGTCACAATCAGGGGCAGCTCAGTAGTACTGTAATAAATACACCCGGAGCAATAACTAGGTACTTTGACTGCTGTGGAAGATAGCAAACCGCCATATGAATACGCACCCGGGCAGCGCTTGGGCGTTAGTCACGCCCCACAAAACACCTGACTAAAATCATTTATGGCCAAGTGAAAATAACAAAACTATTCGCTTCTATCTCAGCCGATGTCACGATGATTGAGAGACGTCGTTGTTTGAAAATGCGGTAAATTCTATTATAAAAAGTTAACGACAGTTACTATAGTTTGACAACACCCCAGTAGATAATAGAGATGTTTTAACCTTGCTTATTCTCACAGATATCTAAGTCAAAGTCGGCCATCGGTGTTTTGTGTTAAATATATACTTATAATATTCGTGACATAGCTACCATTTTATAGCAATAAAAATACAGAAAGGAAGAAATAAATAAATAAATATGGAAAAGAAAGAAAAGAAAACAAAGAAAGAAAGAAACATTGTCTCCTTTCATTAGAGGGAAACAAAATGCAATGGTTTTAAACATCAGTAGAAGTATAGCGAGACTATGTCATGCGTTTGTGTTGTGTTTTGCTGTGTTGTGCTGTTTTCAATTTGTTAATTTTAAAAAAATGCATTCTTCTTCTTCTTCTTCTTCTTCGTCGTACTCTCAGACAGAGACCCCAGTGGCTCGAACAAAAGCTGCTGTATTCCATAAGTCGTCCAAGGGGCCAAAGAGTTTCTCCTTCAGGGGTTCATCTGAAGGCCAGACTGCTTTTCTCTGGTTCTGGTAGGTGGGACAATGTTGGAGGAAATGTTCCACAGTCATGGATGCTGTACTACACTGGCAGGTTCCATTGTTTCCCACTCGGAATTTGGTATACATGTAGTAGTTGAGTCTACAGTGGCCTGTTCTCAGTCGCATCATTATCAGATTTATCTCAATCAAGTGAAGTCTGCATTTATTTCATACGAGTCGCGTTTACAACACGGGCGTGATATGAAATAGCAGATTTTATATTGTTAGTATAGGATCATAATTAAAGAGAGAGAAATGGTTTATTTAACGACACACTCAACACATTGTATTTACGTTTATATGGCATCAGACATATGGTTGAAGACAACACAGATATTGAGAGACAAAACCCCTGTCTCCACTTCATGGGCTACTCTTTTCGATTAGCAGCAAGGGTTCTGTTATATGCACCATCCCACAGACAGAATAGTCCTTTGATATACCAGTCGTGGTGCACTGGCTGGAACGAAAAATAGCCCAAATGGGCCCGCCGACCGGGATCGATCCCAGACCGACCGCACAATAGATGTATTTTTTTTAGTTTGCAACATTGTTTAAAAGTATGTACGCAGGTGTATGTGGTTTGTTTATGAGTGTGTATGTATTTGTATGTGCGTGCGCACGAGTATTAGAGATGTAAAGACGCCCATAATGGATTCACATTTCCAGGTTTTGTGAAGAGACACTGTAAACATGTCAGATGTCAATAACTCTCGGGACAAACCGACCGCAAACAGTTGGTCATTCCTCAAAGACGTAAAACTGATATTTATAACAATACTAACAAAATACTTTAAACGCTTTTCTTAAAGAATATTTGTTGTAGTCGCACAGAGGGTGTATGTCGCGGCATAGCGTGACCAATACACTATTCTTGCGAAACGGACATCCCACAATGAAATTAGCATATTGACTCCTGATGTGCATGTAAAAATAAGAAATTTTCAATAATGATAGGCAATTGAATTCTTTCTCCCCAGGAGGACAGAAATAAAACTTGTTTTTCATTAGACTGACACTGTAATGACCGCACGCCCTCCCCCATCCCACCAACGTTTAGCCGAAGCCGCGTTTTCAAAATGATGGGGCTCCAAGAGGGTCGCCCTGTCTCATCACAGCTTCCCGGTTTACAAACTCCACAGGCATCGTCCTTATTGCAGATTATAGAGGTTGCCCTGGTTATTGTGCGGTTGTGATTACCAAAGGCCCCCGCTAAACTGGCCATTGTCCGGTGTTGTGCACAATACGCGCAGTATTGGCCCCATACTGTCGGCCAGTTGTTCGACTATTTTACAGCATGCGTTCAGTGTTCATAAATATATATTCTCTTTGTTGGAATAAACCGGAGAAAAACATGACAATGTAAAGACACATGAGGAGCTGGGTGTTTTCGGAATCAAAAGAAAAACACTTGTATCTGGATGACACCAAGTGTATTGTTGTCAGTTTTAAGGGTTTAATTCCGAGATTTGGTCACGCGTGTCTAACTTAAGACCTGGGAGGCTTCATAAAGTATCCGGGTGATCAACGGAGCACAAGAGTAATGCTCTTGTAGTCTCAAATAATTCTCTTTTTTTTATATCTTCTCTTGGTGATAAATCGGAAGTATGTTGTTTCTACTCGGTTACAGGTCATGAAACTTATGTTCTTTAAGTCATTCCAACAAATCTCTAATATTCGAAATAGTTACATGCAAACTGAATTAAAAGATTTGTAAACAATAACATTTTGTTCACTACTATTATACACATATCAATGACCCAAGTAAAGTGAAGGGTACATCTCAGAGACGCATTGATCATTACCAAGGAACGACTGAACTATTTCCAGTTTCCAGTCATATACGCTGGTATACCAAAGGGTTTCAAGTGTGATTCTTTTGTTTTTCGGAAAGAGTATATAAACTAACAGATAGAAAATGTAGCTTATAATAGCGGCAGCGGGCTTATGGCCAATGCATCGCTTTTGCCATAGATTTGATATCTTGACATAACCAACTTGTTGTTATTTTAAGCAAGTATTTGTTATTTAGAATAATCAATCTCAAATTATTTCACAGAACAGAAAATGAACTAGCCATACTATTCCACAGCTGTCATTGAGCAAGGAATGGGTGTGTTAGATAGGGGTATGAGAAGTTACAAAACAAGTAATTTAAAAAAAACTCAAACCGTGCATCACATAAATAAACGATTCGTTACGATTATTTTTTAAATATGTAAAATATCAACCGAGTCTATGTTAATCGGTATTTGTCAAGGCTCTGCCGAGACAAATACCGATTAACATAGACTCGGTTGATATTTTACATATTAAAAAACACGAGCATCGAATTCTATTTATCCTATAACACTTCTAAAACAACATTTTAATTCAATTTTTAGTAAATCACAGTACTAAAGTCGCCGCCATTGGTAATATGACGTCATCACGATTAGCACAAATACGTTTGACGTTACGCCCAGGTACACAGGTCTTATTGGCTTGTAAGCAAATGACCTATCCACAGCAACACATTACCTAGACACCTTGCATATTTGCATACCATTATTAACCGGGTTAATACACTAAGTTATCACATGGGCTTATGACATGGATATCATAGGTAAGTTATAGAATAAATTGCTTTTCTTTCCTCCCGTACTAATTCCTTATGTCACCCTCACACCCCTCCAACAGATGTCCAAACCTTTTCATTTTTAGGCATGCCAATACTGTTTACACATCTTCAATTGTCAGTCCCCGCCTTAATACAAGTTGATAACAGTGCCAGGTAAAAGAAAACTTGAACACCGATTAAAATACTCTTCTGTCTCACCAAGTGCCCTCAATTTTAACACTGCCTACAGCAGACACTTGCGAACATTGACCAATTATTAATAAATACAAGCACTCTAGTGATTTGCCCACAGCACCTTTTAAACAATACATTAATTTTACTTGTGGGGAAGCCTGCATGCCTGGGTGAGATTTTTATCAGCGGAGACTCGAGAGAGTGTGGGTTAAGTGCAGCTCAGGGCAAGAAAGTTGTCTGCAGCAGGTAGAACATTAATGTCCCATAAACGTCTTTATTGGATTACGGAAGCGACATGTGTGTACAAGTGGCATGGTCTTCAAACATTCGACAGAATCTTTGGTATCTGCCGATGACAAGGTGCTGGGTGACCTTTGTGAACACTAAGCCCCATAAAAGCGAGTTAAAGAGAATCCCCTAAGGGATGACCGAGATGAAGAGGACCCGGTTGTTGTGACTAGGTGCTGGGTAATGTCTAAAGGGACTGCAATGATTGGCTTAGTTTGCAAGTTCACGACGGAAAGAGAAAGAGAGAGAGAAAAAGAAGAAGAAAGAGAGACAGTGTGTATGTTTGTGTGTTGTGAGAGAGAGAGAGAGAGAGAGAGAGAGAGAGAGAGAGAGAGAGAGAGAGAGAGAGAGAGAGAGAGAGAGAGAGAGAGAGAGAGAGAGAGAGAGAGGGAGACAGACAGACAGAAAGATATTTAGACTGACAGAGAGACAGACATGCAGACAGACGGAGGGCAGGAGTCGAAGAGGTAAAGAATGAAAAATATAAAGAAAGACAGATAAAGAGGAAGAAATAAATAATGGCTAGATGAAGGGAGAAAAAGGGTGACAGCTTGAGGCAGAGCTAGTGAGAGTGACAGAGAGAGAGAGAGAGAGAGAGAGAGAGAGAGAGAGAGAGAGAGAGAGAGAGAGAGAGAGAGAGAGAGAGAGAGAGAGAGAGAGAGAGGAGGGAGAGGGAGGGAGACAGAGACAGACATTCAGACAGACAGAGAGACAGACATGCAGACAGACAGACGGAGGGCGGGAGTCGAAGAGGTAAAGAATGAAAAATATAAAGAAAGACAGATACAGAGGAAGAAAGAAATAATGAGAGATACAAGGCGAGATGAAGGGAGGAAAAGGGTGACAGCTAGAGAGAGAGAGAGAGAGAGAGAGAGAGAGAGAGAGAGAGAGAGAGAGAGAGAGAGAGAGAGAGAGAGAGAGAGAGAGAGAGAGAGTAAACAAATTGATTCATGAACCTGTAGATGGGTGTAGATTTGGTTCCAAGAGTACACTAGATTTATTTACACTCATGACCTTGACATCAGTATGCATCATTACCATTACTACCTGAATAATAAGATGATAATGACAGTAACGGTGATAATGTTTTTAAGTCTGGTTTTTGTTCACCACGCTTAGATTAAATGGAACAAATGTTTAGGAACGGGCTGATAAGGCTCACTTCACTAGCACAATTTTAAATCCATTAATTATTAATTAACATAATATCTATTTTTCTGTGCTGTTTAGTATCTGTACATGATGATCATATGCTGAACATCTATGTTTATCAAATCAAACTTTAACCTTTAAAGACACCCCTCCCAAAATGTCAAATTAGAGTTTGTGTTGTGTAACGACACCACTAGAGCACATTGATTTATGAATCATCGGCTATTGATTGTCAAACATTTGGTAATTTTGACATATAGTTTTAGAAAGGAAACCCGCTAAAAAAAATTCCAGTAATAGCACGGGATCTTTTATATGCACCATCCCATAGGCAGGATAGCACATACCACGGCCTTTGATGTAGCAGTCGTGGTGTACTGTATGGAGCGAGAAATAACCCACCGACGGGTATCGATCTCAGATCGACCGCGCATAAAAGTAACGCTTTACCTCTGGCTTTCGCCCCGCCCCCCAAATATCAATAGATTTAATGTATAAATGCATTTACTAAAAAAAACATACATCTTGATGTAGTCAATGAACAACACCTTTTAGCATGGCGAGTATTTTTCTATTTAATATTTAAAGAAAAACATAAACCGAGGACTTACGACTTTATTAAATGAGGCAAAAATATTAATTAATTAATTAAAGTCTATTTATTATTTTTTGGCATTGATCATATAAACGAGAACAGATATCCCCAAACAATGACATCGGATAGGGGCCTATGTTATACTTACGTTATATGTAACGTATATATGGGGGTACCTGTGTAAACGATACTTGAGGTATCATAATTTTTTGTTTATAGCTGGTAGGTGTTCTACAATGTTTTCTTTATGCTTGATGAATAATGGTTTGAATAAATAAAAAAAATTGTGGGTAGTGGTTATACCCCCCAAAAAAAATAAAAAAATAAAATAAAAATAAAAATAAAAAAATAAAATAAAAAAGCAAACAAAAAAAGCAAACAAAAACAAAAAAGCAAACGAAAACAAACAATAACAACAAAAAACAATAACAACGACAAAAGAAACAATAAACAAAACCAAAAACATACCTCCTGCCCCGCCATGGGGGCACGCGCCCTACCCTACGAAACTTTCCGTAACGTTACATAAACACCAGCAAATCCTTTGACGTGACGTCACAATGCTTTCATATGACGTCAACAATGCTTTCGCGTTTTAATATGATTATTGATGTCAAAGCGATACTACGTGCATTCTTCTGAATGCAGAGCAGAATCGCAGTTTGACATTTTATAAGCATATTTTAATATGTATAAAACTGAAATATTTGCCGCAAGTCTAATAATACCTAGATGATGGTTAGTTAGCCCACTACTGTATCGAAGCTGTTATGGTGAGATATTTTCCACGAGTGTTGAGTAAATATACCAATAGAGGTGAGTGTTTAATTTTTAATTTTTGTCGATTTATGAATATTTTATTTAGATATAACAAAAATATTTATCACTTACCCCCTACCCCACTTACGCAAACAGCATCACCCACCCACTCCACTTTCTGTAGCTCACCGGTAAATAGCTAACTAGGGTCGATTCCCGTCGGCTGGCCCAGTGGGCTATTTCTCGTTCCAGCCAATACACCACAACTAGTATATCAAAGACCGTGGTATGTGCTATCTTGTCTGTGGGACGGTGCATATAAACGACCCCTTTCTACTAATGGAAAAATGTAGCGAGTTTCCCCTTTAAGTCTATTTGTCAAAATTGCCAAATGGTTGACATTCAAAAGCCGATGGTTAATAAATCAATGTGGTCTAGTGGTGTCGATAAACAAAACAAACTATAACGAAGAGACGTCTTAATACGCACACACACAAAAAGAGAGAGAGAGAGAGAGAGAGAGAGAGAGAGAGAGAGAGAGAGAGAGAGAGAGAGAGAGAGAGAGAGAGAGAGAGAGAGAGAGAGAGAGAGAGAGAGAGATTAAATATTTTGCGGGTGAAGTGCCTATGATTACAGGTAAATAGATAGCCCAGCTAGTGGAGATATGCGCCCCGACAGCGTGCTTGGACCATAATTGGATGCAATTATCATTATTCTTGACTTAATTACGCGAAGATTGTTATAATGTAGAATCGATTCATGTCCAGTTATTTTTTTTACAAATACCTGTAGAAATAGCGCCTTAAGAACTGAACAAAGTGAATTTTTTTAATAATAAAAAAAAAACAAAAAAAAAAAAAAAAAAAAAAACCCCGGTGTAGATTGAATGAACCCCCGCCCGACCCCTGGGCCCATCCCCCAAAATTTCACTCGCCACAGTCTAGACACGCCCTCCTGTATCATTTCCCGCACACGCGCCCGATTATGTACGACAGCTATTGCTATTGTTATTTCTTGAGTAAAAACTGATGTGTAAGTTGTTAGGCCATGCTAAATGAGACCACTTTACTAATTATCAGCTGTGTTCACACTAAAGGGTAGGATTTAGCTCAGTCGGTTGAGTGCTCGCCTGAGGTTCATGCGTCGCAAGATCTAACCACCTCGGTGTATCCATTCAACTGATTGCATTTTTTCTCGTTCCAACCAGTACACCACAAGCCGTGGTATGTGCCTTCCTGTCTGTGGGAAAGTGCATATAGAAGATCCTTTGCTGCCAATGGAAAAATGAAGCTGGTTTCCTCTGATGACGAATCAGAATTATCACATGTTTAACATCGAATAACCGATGATTAATTAATCAATGTGCTCTAGTGGTGTCGTTAAACAAAAAGAAAAAGAAACTTTAAGTGTTCACAGTTTTATCGACATGTCTGTCCTGTTGAGAATGACAGGAGTTATCTCCCCGTGGGAATTCAAAAATATATTTATAAATGTTCTTATTGTCCTGTAAGGAAATTGTGATGCTACTTTTGGGGGGGGGGGGGGGGGGGGGGGGACAGATTTTATCTTTGATATTGTTATACGTCCCTTTCCTTTGCATGCGCATGAAAACAAACCATACCCTAGCAGATTTCATATAATTAATCATAAAAATGTTTCAAAGTAGTTTTAACTTGTCTTGTCTGATATTGGATATAACAGAATCTTTCTTACGAGTTGTGTTAATTAATATATATTAAAAGAATACTTTAGTAAAATACTCTCAAAAACGTATTTAATATATTTCTATGTTTACTGAACTGAACTCCCCACAACCGCCCACAACCCCCCGGCAAACCCACAACCAGCACCCCCAAACAAAAGAAAAAGAAAAAAAAATAGAAAGAAAAAAGTTCGAACATGTTATATAATGAACAATATTATATGGGTTTATTTTCATCTGTACGTAAAGAAAAAATATTGAATATATATTACAGACAAATTTAGCGAGATTCTTTTATGTTCGTGAATACAGCACAGTGTTAGAATTACTTTGCGTGGAAATGCAAAAAAAAATAGGTGTCCTCCCATTTTGCCTACAACCCACTTTGCCTACACTCAGTTTGCCTACAACTCACTTTGCCTACACTCAATTTGCCTACAACTCACTTTGCCTACACTCAGTTTGCCTACAACCCACTTTGCCTACACTCAGTTTGCCTACAACCCACTTTGCCTACACTCAGTTTGCCTACAACCCACTCTGCCTACACTCAGTTTGCCTACAACTCACTTTGCCTACACTCAGTTTGCCTACAACCCACTTTGCCTACACTCAGTATGAAAAGATGCCATCCCCAGTTAAAAGTGGAGCATTCCATGTATGGTCCCTATGTATAAAAATAACATGACAAAATAATATGACAAACACATATTTTATTATAAAAACGATTAACATTACACAATAAAAGCAATTAAACTATAAAATGACCTCACAAATATTAAACAAATATTTTGTACAAAGTTGAACGTTAATCCTATATCAAAGAATCATGAAGGCCATTTCACTTTGATTACATATTAAAGATCACAGTATGGGATCACTGGACTAATACTAATCACCATAAAGAGCATGAAATCACCTTTGTGCAACTAAGCCACAATTACATTACTTATGTTCATTATAATCTTAACTGTTTATGTAATACAATATTTTTATATTGGTTTTAGACACAAAATAATAGGGATTGTCCCACTATTTACTGGGGATGTCACTTTTTCACACTGTAGGCAAACTGAGTGTAGGCATAATGGGTTGTAGGCAAAGTGGGTTGTAGCCAGAATGGGAGGGAACCAAAAATATATATGTATACCTGCTCACAATTCCGTGTACTATCTTTGAATACTATTAATCGAATTTTAAAAAATATAATTTATTCTATTACTTAACTGGCATTCCATACCAACGATTATCTTCAATTATAAACAGACATGAGGATTTTAAATATTAATTAACTTTACATTATGCCACATCAACAGGCACGGCGGAAACATGTAGACATTGGAGGGTGTGTGTGTGTGACTGAGATCGATGGCATAAAGCAAAGTTTCTAGGGAATTCGGGGGTATACTCCCCCATACAATTTTAAAAACTAGATGTCCTGAAATGCAATTTCCTGCATGCTACCAGTAAAATTAACCTCTGCTTTAAAATTTACTACCAATAATATTTTTTATTCAGAATTATTGAGAGGCTACTAGCCCTCCTTTAGATAAAACAGTGTACATTTGTAATCAATGTACATAATAACATTTAATTTCACTGCCGATTTGATCTTTAACAAGGCAATCTGTAAATCTATTACAGCAGTTAATTTTAAAGTTTTAAACCGGTCTCGGTGCTATCGTGGTTAAGCCATCACACATACGGCTGGCAGGTACTGGGTTCGCAGCCCGGTGCCGGCTCTTACCTAGTCCGAAGGGACGTAGAAAGTGTGGTTCTTTCTACGTCCGAATATTGTTACACACCCTATATATAGCTGGTATTCAAAACTTGAGGCACCATGTTTTAACCGTCTCTTAACCGAAATAGTGTAACAAATGGACACACAAACCAAAAATGTGTAACCTACCGAACTCACTAAATCCCCGATTGAAGTACTTGCATCATTATTAACAAAATAAATCTTCCATTGACAACATAAACAATTTATCCGCCATTTTAAATTTGCTAAATAGAGGGAACCAACTCGCCCTGCACATTAAGAAAAGTATTGAGTTGATATGCGTCCTGCACTAGCCTCCCACCCGGTGCGAGTTTTAATGACCTCTTCTCTCTCACTAACCACTAACCACTAACAACTAACCACTAACCACTAACAACTAAACACTAACAACTAACCACTAACCACTAACCACTAACAACTAACCACTAACAACTAACCACTAACCACTAACAACTAACCCATTGTCCTGGACAGACAGCTCAGGACATTATTTTTTCATTTCAACTTATTTTCGTGCTTATATCCAATTAAGGTTCAAGCACGCTGCCCTGGGCACACACACACACACCTCAGCTATCTGGGCTGTCTGTCCAGGACAGTGGGTTAGTTGTTAGTTGGTTAGTGGTTAGTGTGAGAGAAGAGGGTGTAGTGGTCTTACACCTACCCACTGAGGCCTTAAGAACTCGCTCTGGGTTGGAGCCGGTACCGGGCTGCGAACCCTGTACCTACCAGCCTGTGGTCCGATGGCTTAACCACTGCGCCACCGAGTCCGGTTGCTCAGGACAGCGTGCTTGATGATGATGATGATAACTAGTTTAACGTGCCCATATACCATTAGGGTTTCGAACACGCCCATCCCGAGTCCGACCTCCGATAAGATCGGTGGCCTGACTCGGGATGGAGGAGGGGTGGGGGGGGGGGGGGGGGGGGGGGGGGAATGGGCAGAATTTTGAAAATAGCAATTAGTAAAAAGGTTAATAGAATAAATAAAAAAAGAAAAAGGTTACAAGACAAAAATAAAAAGAATTGACTGCTCGGCCGAATATTTATATAATTTGGAGCATTTTAGAAGGACAGTCCAAAATTAAATAAAAGAAAGAAGAGAGAATCGGACTATTTAATAATATTTTAAAAAAAATGAAGTAATTTCGACATAAAATTTTGAACGCAGATCTAAAATTTTAAAGTCCGATCGATATGTCCACGCGAGTGGCCTCGTTAAGGCCGTTTGGGTGCACAGCTTAAAGGGACGAGATGGGTTGCATCCCGTCAAGAAAACCCCTAGATTGACAGTCGATAGACGTTGAAGGTGTAGTGCTGTGCTGAAATACAGATCTTGAGAAGCCGGATCCGTCTGAACGAGAGAGAGTATCAGACTAGGGTATAGTCCAGTCGTCATGGGTTGGTATAGTGGTGCGGACGGGCCCGACTCCGGAGGATACGAGATGGTATCACTATAAAGCAAGGTAAAGTCTAGAAAAAGAGTAGTAGGGGAAAACCCCGCTTCCTATTTCTTCTTAGAGTTGGGCGGTCAATCTTCCAGTGCTGCTAGGACAGGCTCGGACATGTAGAGACTAAACGCGAACAACCGTGGTGTTCTGCAGAATGGCCGTCATACGAGACATGAAAAAAAAGCAAGTCGACAGTCAGACGGAGAAATGACGAGGAGGCAAGGAATCTCGCTAAAAAAGAATCCAACCTGGTGGTGCAGGCTGTCGAAACGAGAAGCGTTCCGGCGTTCAATCAGTTCCAATGACCACATACATCCCAGTAGAAAAACGTCATTTCGCTGACAAAAACAACAAAATGAAGGACCCCCAAGTCGAGCACACGAAAGCACGTGCAGTGTGCACAAGCGAAACAAACACGTCTTACCGCGTGGAGCTCCAGACTGGGAATGAGCGTGATTGAAACATAATTGGATACATACGGCTCAGTGGAAAAACGCTCGCTTTATGCGCGGTCGGTCTAGGATCGATCCCCATCGGTGGTCCTGTTGGGATATTTCTTGCTCTAACCTGTGCACCACGACTGGTGTATGAAAGGCCGTTGTATGTGCTATCCTGTGGGATGGTGCATATAAAAAATCCCGTGCTACTAATGGAAAAATGTAGCGGGTTTCATCTTTATGACTATCAGAATGACCATATGTTTGACATCCAATAGACGATGATTAATAAATCAATATGCTCTAATGGTGTCGTTAAACAAAACTAACTTTCTTTAACTGGATATATGCACGAAAATAAGTTGAAATTAATAAAAGTTTAACTGTCTGATTGTATGTACAATTGTGTGTGAACTGTCCATTTTACAAAAGTCATTCAATTTGAAACATAATGGATGGATTTCAGTAAATGATTTTCAAAAAAAAAAAAATAATTCAAGGTTCACGGGAGACAGCAATTTTACTCCCGATAACAGATCTATGGGTTGTGATTTAACAGACTATATACAGTTCATCCAGCTAAATCCCTTTGACTGACACATACGTGTTGATATAATTGTTTTCGTCACACAACAAAATACCGACGCATGCAATTCAATACTGGTTAAATACGAGACGTTTTGTTCGCCGATATTATCTCAGAGTCAACTCTCCAAGCATCTTCTTTCCTGATGGCGGCAGGTATTAAGTCACGAGATCGGATGCTGATAGAGTTATCTCCCCGGTGTCATGACCTCATATGTCGGGTGTACAGAGATGTATCAGAAGTGGTAATCTACTCATCACCCACCGGTAGCTGGATATCACCACGAACACATCATCATGGAAACGCACTTGACAGCGACAATCCATACTCGTGAGCAAAGTTTAAAATTAATGGTTGGTAGTTGACCCCCCTCCCCCCCCCAAAAAAAAAAAAAGAAAAAAAAAAAACCAAGAAAAAAGAAAAGAAAAACCAAACACCCCCCCGTCCCCCCCTCCCAAAAAAAAAGAAAAAAAAAAAAGAAGAAGAAAAGAATAGAAAAGAAATACAAGAGGCTAAAGTACATATGGCGTACATATTCATACGACAAATCTGTCACTGTAATCAGAATCGTACATAAGATAATTCATAGGATATGACAAGAAAGGAAGGACATGACCACTAAATCCATCGACTTTAATAATAATCGGGTCCTTTTTTATTGAGTTCCTAATAGGAACTGATATTCGGGGTGGGCGCGTAAAAATGCATAACTAACCTGCTTTCTCAAACGTAAATACCCTACCGAAACCGATATTTATTAACATGCTCAAGTACCACTAGAGTTTCGAGCATGTCTTTCACGGGTCCGGTCTTTGGATAGTCTGTGGCCTGACCCGAGACAGATAAAATACCCTACATTTTTTTTAGGAAGGTGCTCTCTAATCGTACGACTCATAATAACAACTTGAGCGCGCGATCGAGTATTGCGAGAACCGTTATATAGTAACGATTTTAGCCGCATGCTGTAAGTTATGTAGAAGAATTGTTATGCGAAAGAAAGTACTGCTACAAATCGTTTTTACTACTGACATAGTGACAACGTCCCTTTATTAAAAAGTAACAGAGACAGCAGGGATGAAACTTTACCAATAGTCGTGTTTAACAGTAAAAGTTATGTTTTGTTCAACGACATCACTAGAGAACATTGATTTATTAATCAATTTTTAATTAATTTTGACATATAGTCTTAAAAAGGAAACCCGCTACATTTTGTCCATTAGTAGCAAGGGATCTTTTATATGCACCATCCCAAAGACAGAATAGCTATCGTTTGATACTTCAAGTCATTGTATTCTCATATGTATCTGGACAGTGGAGGGTAATTAATCACGTGCCACTCGGCTCCTAGCGGAAAAAAAACATTTCACACACACATTTATTGAAATCACTATATCCGCTCCTGGATATCCCGTTTATGAACGGTGCTTAGAAAATATTTATTGATAGTAGTCGGAAAGAAAACACAAGCTAGTAATATGTGGGGCACAGGTTCATTCTCTCAACAGGGATCAAATTACGTTATGATGACACCCCGTAGCAGCTGATTAAAGAAATATTTCCTATGTTCCGTATCCATTGTGTGGCCAGTTTGTATGGCTGATGGGGGATATACTATCACAACCACATGATCAACCAATAGTCTCGTGTTATTAGAGATTTTTTTTAACGTATTTTATATCATCTATTTCAAAGAGATGTCTTATCATATTTCAGAAATGTTTTGTCATTTCACAACCTCCACGCACCTATTATACTCCATTTCATAAACCCTTTGTTATTTTTGTTATTTCACTTTATGAATTTTATGCTTGAGGGTACTCTGAAAGGCACAACAAGTTATTGTCATGGCCTGACCCGTTCTAATACGCGATAACCGATAAAAAAAGCTTGAGTAGTAGAATTCGATCGCTGACATTGTCAGTGGGAAATATTTCAGTAAATGGAAAGCAAATGAGAATAGTACCACATGTTTACACTGTATCAGCTGTAAAGCATCGCTGTCATTTCTACCAAAATCAGATAAGAGAACAACTGAATATGCGTATGAAAACAAACAGAACTATCTCATATATTATCGTATACATATAGTGGAGAGTATTGGTGATTTGATAAAGTCACATAACAGTATAGATAATAAATATATAATAAGGAAGATATCAAATCAGCAATTTTATTAATGGTTTGAAGATTACGTTTTACAAACAAAAGTAGTACTTTGGATATGAAGATCGATATTTTGTTGTAAGTGGTGAATTGTATTTTCAAATGCAGTTCTTTGTAAGGCAAATTCATACATCCTAATCGTGACCAAGTTATTTGTCCACGGTGAAAGAAAAATATTTTTAGAAATCAGTTATGGATTAATGGATGTTTTACAAGTGGAACAAGCTGTATTACGTTAACAAATAACGAAACACATTATCTTAGTAATTTTCAAAACAGTAATAGAAATATCGTTTTACTTGGTGGTAAAAGGCTTTGCTATTTTCATTGTTGAAACGTTTAACCATTTTGTGAATATTGAGTGTTGTCACTGTGTGGTGTAACAAGAACAACAACGACAGCAACAAAACAACAACACAACAACATCACAACATAAATATATAACAAGAACTCTGTAATATTAGTAACAATTTTATTATTTACACATTCATTTCCAGTTGCCAAAACATGTGAATGGAAATAGCGCATCTGGGCGGAGGGATTGGTGGGTTTGAGTGAGATTAGGATTCTGGGAAGAAATGTAGTACCACACCAGAGTTTGAGAGGAAACCCGCTGTCGCCACTACATGGGCTACTCTTTCCGATTAGCAGCAAGGGATCTTTTATTTGCGCGTCCCACAGGCAGGATAGCACAAACCATGGCCTTTGTTGAACCAGTTATGGATCACTGGTCGGTGCAAGTGGTTTACACCTACCCAATGAGCCTTGCGGAGCACTCACTCAGGGTTTGGAGTCGGTATCTGGATTAAAAATCCCATGCCTCGACTGGGATCCGAACCCAGTACCTACCAGCCTGTAGACCGATGGCCTGCCACGACGCCACCGAGGCCGGTATGTAGTGTACGGAGTAAAATATTAAAGAGTGGTGTGATGGAATATTATGATGGCGTGACGTGGAGTATATTAAATTAGTATAATTATGGTGTTTGTGTTATGGGGTATAATTATGGTGATGTGTTACTGAATATCATAAAGTATTATAACTGGATATGAATGGAGGATTATGGTAAGTGGAGTGATGGAATATTATGAGAACGTGTTATGGAGTGTTATAACGAGGGATGGAGTATTATGGTTGAATATGACTTGATTATTACGGTGAGAGGAGGGGAAATATGGCAGGTGTGATGAAATATTATGATTCAGTGGCGTAGGAAGGTGCCAAAAATGTCGGGGGGGGGGGGGGGAGCACAGTTTTATATTTACACACTTTTACACTATTATAAAGCAAATGCCCCCCTTGCCCCTCCCCCGCTTCCTACGCCAGTGTGATTATTTCTCAGATAACCTGAAACCTTCAAGATGTGATCTCGAATTACTAGTACATCATATTTATCTCTGCACAATGCACAAAACACATTCATAAAACTTACATCCAACTTGTTAAAACATGTCACACAATTTGTTCTGTAATACAAAACAATATCCATTCTAAGAGAACGAAAATTAACAATTCCGAATACAAAATATATATTATTTGTTAAAGTGAAGTGAGGCTGGTGTAACATACCACCCAGCATGACCTCTGTGAGCAACTGATCTCAATGTAGAGATAAAATACATGCAATTGCAAGTATAAGGGTCATCAGTATCACTTGTAAACCTGATGGTATACAGAGAATAATACATGAGTGGCCGTTAGATATCATTTATCTCACGAGTTGTTTTAAAATGTAAAATTTTTAAACAACGAGTTGTGAGATAAATGGTATCTAACGGACACGAATGCATTATTCTATTTCTTACATATCCTCAAAACCCCCCAGGTTTTTAAGTAAATTTTAACATCTTTATCGACTAAAAGATATTTACAACCCTTTGCACTGTAGCTGCCTTACGCGTCACAGACACATGATTGCCAGGTTAATTATACGTCACAGTGTAATCGATTTCCACCGTGCTGTTTTTAGTATTGGATGTATGGCATTGGTGACCTGGTTATCACCTAGGAGCAGCCAGTCGTATGTCTTGAAATTTGTGTGTAAACAACTATGTGTTATCAAAAATAACACATGGTGTTCTCACCAACGGGTGTGTAAGAAAAAGTGTTCTCTAGATGCGGTTTCACTGTACTAGTGTCATACACAAGTTGATCATCGCGACAGCCAGTATTGCCTGGTTTCACCGTCTCTTGAGCTGGTGATAACCTTTCATAGCAAGCTCTGGTACACCTCACACGGTGATCTAAAATAAATAACAGTGTTATTTAATATTTAATTAAAGATACGATTGTATGTACCATATGAAGTATATACAATAGTTTATTATATATATATATATATATATATATATATATATATATATATATATATATATATATATATATATATATATATAATATATGAAATATATACAAATGTAGATCTATAGAAAACATAAAAGTGAAATTCATTGTATTTTAGTTACATAGAAATCATATTTTTTATTTTATCTACATTGCAAATGATTACAATCTATTTATTCAGATCGTTTTCAATTTTTTTTAATTTAATGATTACAAATGAATCTGATCGTATTTGAAAACAATAGTAATTTAAACTAATTTTGTACCTAAAAATGGATACGAAGTGCAATGACGCTAAAATACCTAAAATCGATTGTGTACGAAGCCAAAGTAATGGTGACACAATGTCCTATCGTTAACCTTTAAACATCGATTAATGTTTTTTTTTTTTTTTTTTTTTTTTTTTAGACGATCGCTTCGTCAGGTATGCTTTAACTGTCATTAAACTGTCATTAAATAAAGGTTAATTTTGATTGAAATTTCTTTGAAAAAGTCCATGGTGAAGTACATTTTTACATTTAGGAAAATTGCCTAAATATATCATAACGTCACGTGTTTTCGATCAGATAAGTGAAGGATATTAACAAAAAGCGAAAGATATTGCAAAAAATTAGGAAAGATGAAATAGCTTCTATTTAAAAAAAATGAGATATAGTTTGAAAAATGAATTTCCAACTACATGAATGCCTATATTCATAAATATACAAAACAAAACAAAACAAAACAATAATAAAAAAAAATCATTTAAAATAAATAAATAAATAAATATGAAAAATGAATAAGAATAAATAAATAAAAGCAACAACAAAATCAGTTATTTAGCAACTACATGTATCTTTAAAACAAACATAATATATTGAACATATACCCCCCAAACCACCCCCTAACCCCCCAAAAAGCCCATAGAAACCCCCCAGAAAAAACACACAAAAACCCCCACAAAAAACACCCAGAAAAACAAAACAAAACATCTGAACGTTGGTAATGTTAGTTAACTATCATTTGTGAAACCTACTTCACTGTGTCTTAAGCAATCGTCGTTTTCCAACTGCAAGGAATCACCGGGTGACGATACCTCGTGGCGAGAAGTAAACCAAACATCGGCTGATCTGTTCTGTAATATAATAACTAAAATATTTAATAGGAAAATATACAAAAAACATTGGGCGTTGGTTGCTTACCTCGTGGTTACCAGAGGAGGCAGTTGGTAATATGGGCACATAGGAGGAGGTTGTTTCTTGTTACTCTAGGTTACCTTATGGTCACAGGGCATCCATGATGCCAGAAAGGCGCTGAAAAGCCAGGACATATTCAATTTTAACAAACTGGGGATGAATTGGTAACGTTTTTGGGGCGAGTTGACTAAATTGTTTGGGGTGAGTTGAGGAAAATTGGTAGGGGGCGAGTTGGTTTTAAAGCTAGTTAATCAGTATTCGTTTTACATAGATTAGTTCTGTTGGATTACTCCACTGCAGGATTTAGAATCTATATAAGTGTTGAATAATTTATAATAAATGTTAATGTTCTAAATATGTATACTAGTAAGTTTATTTATCAACTTCGTGCAATAAATCCAATGTTAACCAAATAAACAACCCTTTTTTAATCCCCACCCCACTAAAACAAATAAAAATAAAACCCCCAAAGAAAAACAAGAAGGAATTTATCGAAGGACACACGAGTAAATAGGAAAGATGATAGTTTTATTAATCATTGATGAGTTGCACCACGAAAGGCATATCAAAGGCCGCGGTATGCGCTATCCTGTCTGTGGGATGGTGCATATTAAAGACCCCTTGCTGCTAATCGAAAAAAAAGAGAGTATCCCATGAAGTGGAGACAGCAGGTTTCCTCTCCCAGTATATGTGTGGTCCTTAACCATATGTCTGAAGCCATATAACCATAAATAAACTGTGTTTAGTGCGTCGTTAAATGCAAATTTGTTTTCTTTCTTTCGATGAGTTGTTGTCTTTCCGCTTTAGTTCAAGATGAGTTAACATAATAATGTGTCACTTCCGCAATGACAAACACATGTCAATATATATATATATATGAAAAAAGAAAGACATGCTATATTGTACAGAAGTTGTGTGCATAACAGGCGTGTTTGAACAGTTCTCGGATGGAAGTATGCCAAAAATTACCTACACCCACAAATGCAGGTGCGCTTTGAAATTCATCATGCACGGACGACCATTGGTTATCTGGAGGGTTTTTAAAGCTTAAGCTGTGTGTAATGTTGTTTGTATTTTATAACAATCGATATAATGACAGTATTAATGTGTTGTTACAGAGCCACGTGCGATAAATGTTTGTAGATATGTACAGTACTACGAATAACGCAACAGGTGACCGCGAAAACTGTCTATTGAGAAAACATTGCCAGAAACAAACATGGCGTCTTTGTCAGCTTGTGGCTACATTAAGTGTATAAATATAGGACTATTATGTTTTTTCACAATGCATTGATGGTGATAAGCTTAATCCACCGGACACAAAGTACACCTGGATGATGGAGCAATTTAAATTCCGTGTTATGTTTAACGTACATCTTCGACAGAACGTGCATTACATTTTTGCAAATCACATGACCACACCTTCACCAAAAAAAACCCCCCAACAACCCCCCCCCTCCAAATAAACACACTCCCCCAACCCCACAACCCCCCCCAACAATAACAAAAAACAATCACATTTATCTGCATTTGTTTTTATCAAAATATTATATACGTGTTTATTTATTGTAACAAACAAATTTTATATTGAAAAAACCCCACCCAAAACAACTCAACAAAGCTTGAAATGGAGAATATATACATATCCGACAATTTGTCAAAGAACTCTAACCAAAGATATGATTTATTTATTTTGTTTATATTATTGGTGTTTGTAATGTTACTAGTGCTGACTAAACAACTAATTTATAATATTGTTTAATTGATAAAATCAAACAATTATAAGCTGTAAATGGCGAATAAAATCATATTCATACTTTCAAGAACAATTTGTTGACTTAATAAACAAATTTATCAATTATAATATATCGGCTGTACTGTATCTGTAGATTCCATAAGTTTGACTACACTTGTCTACTGCGGCCAGCGGCCACCTAAATCGGATCCCAAATCGCTGTTTAATGTAAATGATTTTAAAAGATTATTAATGTAAATGCACCTGTAATAAGCGGTCACCTGTCTAATGCGGCCAGTGGCCACCTAAATCGGATCCCAAATCGTTAAACTACCTGTATTAAACGGCCACAATAAACCAATTTAAAGTTTGTTTTGGTTAACGACACCACTAGAGTACATTGATATATTAACCATCGGCTCTTGGATGCAATTTTGACACACAATCTTAGACAGGAAACCCGCTAATGTTGTTTTTACATTAGTAGCATAGGATCTTTTATATGCACCATCCCACAGACAGGATAACACATACCACGACCTTTGATATAATAGTCGTGGTGCACTGGCTGGGACGATAATTAGCCCAATAGGTTCACCGACGGGGATCGATCTCAAACCGACCGCGCATAAAGCAACCGTTTTACAACTGGGCTACGTCCCGCTCTCCCCCCCCCCCCCCCAACCCCCCAAAACAACAACAAAAAAACCCTCCAATTAAACAAAGAAATAGTTTGAGATTACTATATTTTGAAGGGCAATTTAACACATAACCTGCGTTTTACGTTATGTGACTAGAACTGGAAAGCTGGTGTAACATGTTATGAACATACTACACAGTAATAAAAGGTCGCTTTAGCACGAGATGTTACACTATGTTACGTCTAAACAACGTGCCCGAGAGTCATCAGTCTGCGTCACAGATCTGGCCAGGGCTTGGTGGAGAGATAAAATCTCTCTCGTGCTGGTGTCGTCACCGTCACGTACATACACTGGTGTCAATCGCAGTGAGTCGACGTCCAGCTGTTTCATCTACAACACAAACACGCCAACCCGTGTTAACACGATAATAAACAACAGCAACAACACAAAAAACAAACCAAAAACAAACAAACAAACAAACAAACAACAACAAAAACTATAGCAACAACACTACAACCAGATCAACAACAACATAAACACGCTAACCCGTGCAGCAACAACAACAAAAAAACACACCAAAAAACAAACAACAACAACGATAGCAGCAACATTACAACCAGGGGCCTAATTCACTAAACTCTCGCAACTTTGCGATCTCGCAGTGCAATACTAAAAGACTTGCCGGGGCCGTAGCTAGAATGTTTTGTTTGGGGGAGGGGGCGGCAACTGAGTAGTTAATAGTCTAAAACTCCTTAAACAGTTAAGAAGAGAATTTGCTTTAAGTTTCTATAATGCTTTCCGGGTTTGTTTCTGGGGGAGGGGGCCAACTGCCCCCCTTGCCCCCCCCCCCCACTAGCTACAGTCCTGCTTGCAAAGAGGATGCTTTGTTGTCTAGCAGAGCCTAAGAGACCTTTGTGAATAGGGCCCCAGATCAACAACAACATAAACACGCTAACCCGTGTTAAGACGATGTTAAACAACAACAGCAGCAGCAACAACAATAACAAAACAACAACAATAGCAACAACAAGGAAAACATATCAACAACAACACAAACATGTTAACCGTTGTTAACATGTTGGTAACTAACAACAACAACAACAATAACCACCACAACCCAACAACCAGATGGACAACACAAACACACTAACCACCAGTGTTAACGCGATGATAAACAGCAACAATAACAACAACAGCAACAACCCAACAACCAGATGGACAACACAAACACACTAACCACCAGTGTTAACGAGATGATAAACAGCAACAATAACAACAACAGCAACAACCCAACAACCAGATCCCCCCAACACAAACACACTAACCACCCGTGTTAACTCGATGATAAACAGCAACAATAACAACAACAGCAACAACCCAACAACCAGATGGACAACACAAACACACTAACCACCAGTGTTAACGCGATGATAAACAGCAACAATAACAACAACAGCAACAACCCAACAACCAGATGGACAACACAAACACACTAACCACCAGTGTTAACGCGATGATAAACAGCAACAATAACAACAACAGCAACAACCCAACAACCAGATGGACAACACAAACACACTAACCACCAGTGTTAACGCGATGATAAACAGCAACAATAACAACAATAGCAACAACCAGATGGACAACACAAACACACTAACCACCAGTGTTAACGCGATGATAAACAGCAACAATAACAACAATCGCAACAACACAACAACCAGATCGACAATGCAAACACACCAACCACCCGTGCTAACTCGATGCTGAACAACAACAATAGCAACAACAATAGCAAAAACAATAGCAACAACACACAACCAGATCAACAATACAAACCAACAAAACCATAAACACATATTTATCAATATTAACATGAGCAAAAATATCACATAAGCAGCAAAACCACTATTAACCGGTATTATCATGATGGTAAACAACAGCAGCAACACTAGCCAACAACACAACAACCAGATCAATAACACAAACGACAAAACAACCATTAAAGCATATTAATATTAACATGAGCAAAGAATGTCACATAAGAAAAAAACACTACTACCCCAAAAAACCCAACAGTATCAAGTCACAAGATAAAACAGAAAATATAACACCAACTTAGACAGAATTTGAAAGAAAACAGTTAGATAACTTATTCGATAAAAGAACTTGATGCAAACGAATACTCCACAAAAACAATTAAACATGCACACAAACAGTTTAGATCGTAAGACTATACCAGTCTTCTATTACAATATTATCTCTTTACAGTTTAGTTATATCTAGGAACATAGCTCTGTGTTCGACCACCCCCCGTCATAGCTAGTATTTCAGGGTTCTGGTATGTGCTGCCCTGTCTTAGGAAAGCTATATATGTTCTCTCTGTCACTATCTGTATCATATCAGGAAATACTGATATCAATTTGTTAAAACACCAAATAGCCATAGTGTAATATAAAGAACAATCTAATTAAAATTAGCTCCACTGGTTAATTACTATTACCTGTGGATCTAACAGCAGCCCGTTGGAGCTCATGTCCAGTTGACCTTTCATTCGACTAATCAAAACCTTGCTTGCAAAATCATGCTAGTGATTTAAAAATAATTTGAAGGTATACGAAATGATTCGGGTGAATTTTATATAAAATTCGTTTCAAGATGAAAACAAAAACCGTGATGGTATAGCCATAAAATCTGTTTATACTAGTATAAAATAAAGAATTTATTACTGCATTTTCCCCCCTGTTTTTTTAATGTTGAAATAGACCAACAAGTTCGCCTATTGCATAAATAGTCTCGCAGGATATTTTTAGAATTTGTATGCTCCCGAATAACGCTATAAAAGGCGAAGTGTAATTGGTCGATATTTAAATTGTTATTTATAGATGAAATGTCACCTGGACATGGGAGTCCACGCAATGCTGTTAGATCTACTGGTAGACCAGTAGAGTTAATTTTAATCAGTTTGTATATAGAGGATATTTCATGTTTGGTTCTTTTGTCAAATATGATTTATATCTCATCGAGTGAAGTTTGCAATCACACCTCACGAGTCGCGCTTGCTCGACGAGTGTGATATGATTGCAAACTTCACGAGATGAGATATAAATCATATTTGACCCCCAAAAAATTAAATTGTCTATTTATTATATAATTTTTGGCAATTTACCTTTATTTTTAAAATGCCAGCAGCAAACTAGTTTCCAGCTTTCTTACAGTGAATATAACACTTTCTACAGTGACAATAACACATTTTAGAGTGAAATAGTGAAAATTTCACACTAAAATGTGTTATCGTCACTGGGTGACCGATAACACTTTTATTTCACTGATATTTTAAGCTAGTTCACTAAATGTTATATAATAAAGGCTGATATATCATTAAACGAACATTCCTTTAATTTTAATAGTCTGAAGCCTTACATTAAAATATATTTTAACCCATTCTCACATCTATAACACAACACCACCTGAAACACGCACCACCGTATGGATTTAATATTAACATATAGTGTAAATCCTTTTAAAACTTAGCAGTCTGATAACCGATTTTGTGGGCTGATCACAATGTATCAAATTGTCATCCCTGGCCATGCATATCTTTCCATCATGAAACGAATCGTCCCTCAAGTTCTTCAGGTGTGACCACACCTTAGTGTGGAGCAACGAGAGAGAACACAATCACGACAGCTAAATCAGATGAGACTATCGTGGCGTCGTCAGTCACAAAGCCCCGCGTATTAAACAGCTCTGACAAACAAACCTGATCATCTCAACAACTGGATCATATATCACATTGTAATTAAAATACTTGTGGGAGTATACTCAAAATGACAATGATAAGTAGTCATATTTAAAATGTAACTTAAACAAGCAAGATTCACAAAAGGACAAAACCGTGACTCAGAATGTATTCACAAGAGTTCAAAGAACAGTGAACATTCGATCGTTCAAATGATTACAAAATATATATATATATATATAACCATGACCGTAGACATATACACATTAGCAACGGCCAGGTATCTTACAGTTTTAATTCAATTTATATTATACTATCCAAATCTGAGAATAATAATGAAATTTAATTCAGAAGTACCAATCTACATTATAATGCATATCCAAAATACAGTATTTCTTTACTTAGGTAAACGTTCAGTTCTTGTTTTGTCTATATTTACAGGTGACACGCTAACCCTTCTTCTATCCTCCTCAATCCTCCAAAAGCAGAAGGTTAACACAATTATAGCAACAGGTTTGACGAAAAGCATATATTAACTTCCTAGTAAGCAGTATGCATTTTTAGAAAAATAATTGGCTTGATAGTACCATTACTTGTAAAATGAATGTTAATTAAACAACAAACTATTTCTCTGTTCAGTTAAAACTGATTTTCTTTTATAAATCTGTGCGGTGCTTCGAAATCTAATCCACACAGAAATATAAATTTAATTTCAACAGAAATTAATTTTGGCTCAAGTTTGAACATACAACATACAAAAGTCGACGGCTAGCACTCTGTGAAAAGAGAAAATTACTGGACGAGCATCCTACTTACCATACTCTCACCCATCTGTCTAGAATTGAACTCTTCTGTGCCACATCTTGAACACACACGTCCTGCTGCCTTCTTTAGAATCTGATATTTACAGTTTTCACATTTCACAGACCCATTTTTCTTTTCACCTTTCGGCGAATTTGTTTTAAATGTGACGGTTTTCTTTGAGAACCTATTGCTTTCACCTAACACAATAATCCCCGGCCTTTGTTTGGCATCTTTGAGATGCCGTCTGCTAGATTTCAGAGAATTCATGCACTGAGAGAAAAAGTTGTTTCTTGTAATTGCACCGTGCCTGATATTCTGTTTGTCTGTGTGTCTCAGAAAGCAGACCACGACCGTGACGCCAACAGCTAGCAACAACGTCACACACACGATGGCTACGACGATTTTTACATAACCATCTGACAACTGGTCATCAAAACTAACAACCACGACGAGAACAGCTTGTGCAGATAACGCTGGGGTGCCTCGATCAGAGACGGTGATCAGCAACTCATAGGTCGTAATCTCTGACGACAGCAGCGTCCTTTTTAATGAAATAACCCCAGCGTCTGCGTCCACCAGGAACAAGTCGCTTGTGTTGTTAACACTGATAGAGTACAAAAGCTGACCATTAACACCAGTGTCTGCATCATGCCCCTGGATGACTGCGATTCGAGTCCCTGCTCCTGCAGTATGCGAGACAGACACAGAATTGTTGTCTATTGTTGGGAACGTTATTCTCGGACGATGATCATTTTCGTCAAGTACAAATACAGTAACAGACGCTGAAGCAGAGTGTGTAGGAATGCCATGATCAGATGCAAATACCTCGAAATGATACATGTCTTTTTGCTCATAGTCTAATGATCCCGCTGATACCAATGATCCATTGGGTAAGAGGCGAAAAGGAAAACTGTCTGTTTCAGAAACAATTTTCAAATAGTAGGATACCTCTCCATTTATACCTTCATCCTCATCTTTTGCAACAAAAAGTCCAACAAACGAATCTGGAGATACGTTTTCTTTAATATAGAATGCATAAGAAACATTTAAGAACCCGGGACTGTTATCGTTTTGATCGTTCACTTTTAGAATAATTAACGATTGACCTGTTCTCGGAGGAGAACCGTGATCAGAGGCTACTACGTGAATAGTGTACTGGGCAATGTGCTCTCTGTCAAGAGTTTTGTTCACAAAGACTTTGCCCGACGTCTCTTCAATAATAACCGTATTATTCATACTTTCTGGTATGGTGTAAGAGATCTCTGCGTTTTGTCCAGCATCATTGTCATTCGCAGACACTTGTCCAATGAAGACAGGAACATTATTATTATTTTCCTGTGCATACATAATGTATTGGGGTTGTAGAAACTGTGGACTATTGTCATTGCTGTCCAGTACTTTTACTAATAATAGTTTTGATGACTTAAGGGGCGGAGTACCTCCATCCTGGCAGATTATTGTGACTTTGTGCAAAGCGATTTGTTCTCTGTCCAGTGGCATGGCAACCACCACCTTGTACTCTGATTCGTGAAGCACCAGCCTGAAGTTCACGTCCTTACTGGAGCAGTGCACCTTGCCATTGTCACCAGGATCAGAGTCTCTCGCTGTAACCAGGGCAACCACTCGACCCACGACGGCCGACTCAGACACTGTGGCCGAACCGCTTTCACTGAACAGTAACTGGATGATGATTTGTGGTCGGTTGTTGCCAGTGTCCAGAACCGATATCACGACTCTTGCTTCAGAACTCAGCACTGGATTGCCCCCATCGGTTACCAGGACAGAAAAATTAAACACATTTCCTCCTTCGTTCTCCAGCGAACCTTTGATAGTAATAGACCCCGCTTTTGGATCAACAAGAAAATGTTTTGTAACAGCCTCTTGTTTAGGATTCGCAAAGTCATATGCTATTACACCATTTTGATCAAAATCTAAATCTGTAGCTGAAAGAAAGAATACCGTGGAACCTATTTTGCTGTTCTCTGGTACAGAGACTTGATATTCGTCTTCCGTGAAGTGTGGCGCATTGTCGTTTATATCTTGTACTGCTACGATCACCAAGACATCGCCACTTCGAGGTGGCCTACCACCATCAAACGCCGTGACGTGAAGGCTATATTCTGATGTTGTTTCCCTATCCAGAATTGCCGAAAGCCTCAGCATCAGACTGACCGAACCATCCTGGAGACGAGTATAAACCAGAGAAAACGGAGATGATGATGGTGAGAGGGAATAGCTATGGATTTGGAATACTGTATTGGCATCTCTATCGTGAGCTAGAGGCAGGGACATCTCTGACCCAACCGGGGCATTCTCGTACAGTTCTCGACGGACGATCGGCTGTGCAAACTGTGGCGCATTGTCATTAACATCGATCAAAATAACCACTACTGAGACTTTTTGAAAACAGGTACCTATAGCCGACTGCACAGCTACGCTTACGTGCAGCGGACATTCTGAAAGAAACGCACATGCTGTAATGTTCTCTCTATCCAAAGCGACTACCGTTGCAAAATCGCCCGTTGTTTCGTTGACTTTGAAAAGCAAGTGATGCCCGTCCTCTTGAGAAATCAACGAGTACCTCAGACTACTCAACTGGGCACAGCCCGCGACGCTAGTCAGGTTATCAGTGTTGGCTATGTCGCCAATACGAGCAGGAGATGGTCCTTCTGGTACTCTGAATACTCGCGTGAGTGCCCGGACGCTGCACGTTGTAGACAGAACCAGGAGCAATGCAGATATTGCAGCCATAGAGGCATCATCATCCTGTCTCAACCCACCAGTCTTTTCTACCTTCTTAGACTAAGACCTTTCAATGTTCCTCTTATCTGAAAAAATAAAAAAACAAATCAGTTGACAATGAAAACGATCATGGCAAATCTAGGGATGTAATATTCGTTGAGAAATGCAATTACAGGTATGGCTTTTCCAGAAAATAATCTGAAATGTGGAAGTGGGGAGGGGCGAGGAGAGATGTAGTGGGAGTGTGGTTGTTACACACACACACACACACAAACACACACACACACACACACACACACACACACACACACACACACACACACTGTTAATTTAGGGATGATTAACTGGCGAGATTAAAAAAAATATTAGGACCAAATATTTAATAGGCATTTGTAATAATTTCTGAAGACTCTCCTACATTATATTAATACCTGGGTACAGAGCAACATATAAAAGAATATACATACAATAAAACATTAAAACCAACTTATTACAGAATAAATATGACAAATTTATTATAAAATTTGAAATTGTAATTCTGTACATCTTAATTTTCAGTTGTAATTCGTTGTTGCGTATAACTTAAAAACAAAACAATAGGCAACACCAATCCATAATACGTAAATGATAAAATACATATATACAACTAGGACAGACAAACATGTAAAAAAAAAAGTATTAAAAAATGTATTACACATTATAGAAACCTTACTAAGACCTTGAACGCAGTAAAATGCGAAAGACTCGTGAGTTCTTGCCTTGCACCAAGTGAACGGTGTTTTATTGCTATTTAACGCTCGTCGAACAACAATGCTCTTTTTGAATAAAATCACTTAAATATTGTATGCCCGAATCGTTATCAAACCGGAACTATTTTATCTCGTCATCACTAACTGCTGTCTACCACCAGGGGAAGGTATAAACCAATCACAACACGCCGCCCAGAGCGGGTAAACAGACGACATCGAAAATTACCTATCTCAATTAGGAAACAACGAACGTCTGTAGGACCACAGTTATGTCAAACGGCTTTATCGAAAACATTAGAAGGGTTCTGTTAATTACAACATGCGGCTGAATTAACATTCTGATGAGGATCAAACAAAACAGTTTAACATCGGACTTTAGTTATGATCAAATAAAACAGTTTAACATCTACTTTTGGTGATGATCAAATAAAATAGTTTAACATAAGAATTCGGTGATGATCAAATAAAACAGTTTAACATAAAAAATCGGTGATGATCAAATTAAACAGTTTAACATCTGCTTTTGGTGATGATCAAATAAAACAGTTTAACATCGGACTTCAGTTATGATCAAATAAAACAGTTTACATCTGCTTTTGCTGATAATCAAATAAAACAGTTTAACATCGGAATTCGGTGATGATCAAATAAAACAGTTTAACATCGGACTTTAGTTATGGTCAAATAAAACAGTTTAACATCTGACTTTGGTGATGATTAAATAAAACAGTTTAACATCTGACTTACTTAGGTTATGAGCAACGAAATTGTAAAAAGTAGATAAAAGTAGTTTCACTAAAACTTACTAAACATATAAGATAAAATGAAACAAGCAGACTAAAATATGCCCCCAAAACCTACAAACATAAAATAGAAATAAAAACAACAAACAACAAACAGAAACAAAGCAAAACAAAACAAAAACAATACACAAAAGTTCCCCATCACACCAGTGAACTATAGATCTACATTTAGTTTGAAACCCGAAAGCTTTAGTTATTGTTCTTAAATTGCGGCAGACGTGACCAATTAGAGGAATAACATTCAATTTCATTAATTCATTTAAGTTTATTTTTGTGCTTATATCCAATTAAGGTTCAAGAACGCTGTCTTGGGCACACTCCAGGACAGAGGGTTAGTTGTTAGTTGCTTAGTGGTTAGTGAGAGAGCTCTTACTTGCTAGTTGGTTATTGGTTAGTGAGAGAGAAGAAGGTGTAGTGGCCTTACATACCCATTGCACTCTTAAGAACTCGCTCTGGGATGGAGCCGGTACCGGGCTGCGAACTCTGTACTTACCAGCCTGTAGTCCGATGTCTTAACCACTGCGCCACCGAGGCCGGTATTGCATTATCAAATGCAGTTATATGTAAGGCAAATTCATACACCCTGTACCTACCTGTAGTATAACATTCAAGAGAGATTCTGAACGTTATTTCACTTTTTATATTTGTTAATTTGAATATGACTCGATTAGTAAAATTGGCATAATATATTAATCCCATGAAGTTTAATTACTATAAACATAATAAACAATGCTTAAAGGGACAGACCCTAGTTTTTAAACACAAAGGCACATTTTTCACCTAGACCCTAGTTTCAACCCGTAAAACTGGACACTAAGTTTGGTTAATTTACAAACCTGTAAAATAAATTGATACAACAGAGTGAAACAAGAGTCTGTGACGTTGAAATACACTTAAAAATAGACTAAAACGCGACTCCATAAACATTACTTCTCAAACGCACGTGCGTTTTTAAAAATATGAAAAATGCATTTTGTGGTATTCAAAACACCAGGATGACCAGAAACACTTCCATTGTATGGAAATAAATAAGCTAAACAATAAAATCTAAGTAATGTTTTGTTTTTGTGATCATAAACGGCTCTTAGAGTTAAAAAAAAAAAACCTAGCGTCTGTCCCTTTAAAACTATCAGTTAATCTAAATGTTCCATACTTATCTCTGTGATATATAACATTGGAAACAACAGTTGTCTACAGATCATGAACCATGCTGGTATATCGGCCATGCGATAGTCAATAGACAGAAGAAAGAAACGTAGAATGTTTTGTTTTGTTTTGTTTTTGTTATTTTTAATACTGATATTAATTACAATGTGTATTATTCGTGGCTAAATTACCAGTAAAATACCCACAATTATTTACACTCCGATTATGTAAACATTTGTTGTGTTATGCAAAATTCGGAAAGAAATGGTATACGTGTTTACACTGAATTTATTGACAGCTCCATATGGATATAGCGAAAGGTTCATTGACTCAACAACAAGATTAAGTCCTATAAAGACACGCTAAACATTAGTTCTAGCATTATATGTCTTTTTCATTTGTATATACATGCGAACACACGTCAACGTTCTGGTTACGTGTAACACGGCCAGTTGGTAAATGCGATTCAAATGAAACGCTTTGTCCCAAAGAAGTGAAATGTCTGTTTAATTTGATCGACAAGAATCACGAAATAACTGCTGATTGTTCCTCCGCGATGCAAGTCCGTAACAAGCTAAACCAGGTACCGAGACTTGGTTAGAAACATACCACACTTAAGCCGGGTGACGCACCTTTCGTCAGTACAAAACCCCGATCTAAACTAAACTAGCATACATTTGTTTTATGCCTCAGGGGCTGTTGGAAGCCAAGCATGTATGTGTCTTAAGATCGACTCAGATATGGGACAATTTGAAAGCCACTAAAATTAGTATTATTTAAGTCAATTTTGTGTTTATTTTATTTAAATGCAAAACCTCTATACGTTTTCACGTCCAAAGTCTAAGCTCTGCAACTGCCTTTATGACACAAACCAAACACCCTTAAAGACTAAAATGATTTTAAACATTGTATAGAAAATTTTGTGATTCGTTCGTAAAAGAGTTCAGAGTCGAGAAAGCGGTGTGTATGTATGTATGTATGTATGTATGTATGTATTGATGTATGAATATCTATATATTGTATGTATGTCGAGGTTGACTGTTACATACATATATATTAACGCACTGGCGCAGGGGATAATTAAATCCTTTCTGGCCTCACAAATTGTCCCATGCCGTTGCTGGGATTCAAACCTGTGGCACCGAATCGCTCGCAAATTGCAAGACTAACCACGATACGCTCTGAGCTATCGAAGCATGTATGTATGTATGTATGTATGTATGTATGTGTTTTGTGTGTGTGTGTGTGTGTTTATATAAATAAATATATATATATATATATATATTGCTTTCTCGCCTCTGAACTATTTTACGGATGAATCACACAATTTAATATACTACTCATCATATACTACTTCACAAGGGATCTTAAACAATGTCAAGTAAAGCAAAATGCATTTATTGTGTTCAGTGGATGACTATGGTAATGTATGGAACATCCTAACCACATGGTCTCATTAATCACATATTGTACACATTAAGATGTACAAATTCTTTATCGTGATATATATTTTGTATATCCCTAGCTGTATATTTATATCTAACACAGTGGAAATACATTCACGTGAGGGGCGATCGATCTTAGGCTGGATCGCCCTCGGGAGATCGGTGTTGTTTTCCGTTCCAACCAGTGACACGCGACTAGTATATCAAAGTCTGTGGTATATACTTATACATCTGCATTTAAATCGATCTATAAGATTGTAAATGGAAAGTACGTTTAGCTGTATTCTGGGATAGATAAAACCTTGTGTTATTAAAGGCGCAGACCCGTGAAAATTAACACTAAGTTTAGTTAATCTACAAACGTGCAACACACATTTGGATAAGGTTATAACAGAGAGAACCTAAAGTCTGTGATGTTTAAACAGGGAAATGCCGTCAAAAAATAACGAGAGCTAATCTCGATAACCATTACGTCTGAGACGAACGTACGTTTTTAGAATTATGAAAAATGCATTTTGGGGTATTGCAAAAACCAGAATGACCAGAACCACTTTTAGGTGTACGAAAATTAATATTCTAAATAATAAAAAGTAAGTACTTCTTATTAAATTATCAAATAATGCCTTTAATAGTGAAAAAAATACGTCGTAGTGTTTAAAAACTAGGGTCTGTTACTTTAACTGTCACATTTGAAAATGAGGATATGTCTCGTGGCAAAAGGAGATCAAAGTTTGTATTTGATAACTAAGCATTGCGAAATGAAACACACTAGCCCCAAGTTTAACACCTAACATTAAACATCAAATGTTATACCAGCACATAGGAAAGTCCACAACCACCCTCACTACACAGCACAAATAAACCTCACACAGATGCACACACACACACACACACACACACACACGCACGCACGCGCGCGCACACACACACACACACACAGAGAGAGAGAGAGAGAGAGAGAGAGAGAGAGAGAGAGAGAGAGAGAGAGAGACACACACACACACACACACAGATACATGCATACCCACACAAACACACACACGCATACATGCATACATGCATACATGCATACACACACGCGCATACATACACCCGCACGCACACACACACACACACACACAGAGAGAGAGAGAGAGAGAGAGAGAGAGAGAGAGAGAGAGAGAGAGAGAGAGAGAGAGAGAGAGAGAGAGAGAGAGAGAGAGAGAGAGAGAGAGAGAGAGAGAGAGAGAGAGAGAGAGAGATACTCGCACACAGACATATATACATACATGCACGCACACACAAAGACACAGACACAGACACACATACACACACACACATACACACACACACACACAGACACACACACACACATACACACACACACATACATATATATATACACACACACACACACACAAGTACTAATGGTTTTACAATAAGGGCGCATCGAAGCCTGAAATATTTCGATCAGATAGCTTTGATCAAGACAGACGCAGTACAGTAAGAACAGCGGTGGTACTATGTTCAGTGGTATCGTGTTTAAACACTCAAAGGAAGGGGAAGGAAATATTTTATTTAACGACGCACTCAACACATTTTATTTACGGTTATATGGCGTCAGGCATATGGTTACGGACCACACAGATATTGAGAGAGGAAACCCGCTGTCGCCACTTCATGAGCTACTCTTTTCGATTAGCAGCAAGGGATCTTTTATATGCACCATCCCACAGACAGGGTAGTACATACCACGGCCTTTGATATACCAGTCGTGGTGCACTGGCTGGAACGAGAAATAGCCCAATGGACCCACGGACGGTGATCGACCCCAGACCGACCGCGCATCGAGCGGACGATTAACCACTGGGCTACGTTCCACCCCCTGTTTAAACACTCAAGTTAAAGCCACTAAGAACAAATAATTATAATGCGATTTAGTCTTCCTAAAAACAACATACATTGCAAGTAATTGATTATTTTATATTGCAAATATTAAAACATTAAATACATCAAACAAATTCAACACAATATTATAAAAGCGGATTTCAGTTTTGTTCCGCTTATGGACTAGCTAATTATAATTTTCAATCTAGTGTCCGAACTCAGTAGCATAACTGATATGTTAGAGCCAAGAGGGATGTCCCCGGTTTAACGCACGAATATTAATTTTAAATGAAAACGAAAATGACAAAGAAGTAATTATTTAACGATGTCACCTCAACACATTAATTATTAAATTAACTCATTTCAACACTTGACAGAATATTGTAATTTCAATATGGACACAATGCTCTTGATTTCAACGCTGACAGAATACTGTAATGTCAATATGGACACAATACTCTTGGTTTTAATACTGACAGAATACTGTAATTTCAACATGGACACAATACTCTTGGTTTCAATACTGACAGAATACTGTAATTTCAACATGGACACAATACTCTTGCTTTCAACACTGACAGAATACCGTAATTTCAATATGGACACAATACTCTTGCTTTCAACACTTGACAGAATACTGTAATTACAACATGGACACAATACTCCTGGTTTCAACACTGACAGAATACTATAATTTCAACATGGACACAATACTCTTGGTTTCAACACTGACAGAATACTGTAATTTCAACATGGACACAATACTCTTGCTTCCAACACTTGACAGAATACTGTAATTTCAACATGGACACAATACTCCTGGTTTCAACACTGACAGAATACTGTAATTTCAACATGGACACAATACTCTTGGTTTCAACACTGACAGAATACCGTAATTTCAACATGGACACAATACTCTTGGTTTCAACACTGACAGAATACCGTAATTTCAACATGGACACAATACTCTTGGTTTCAACACTGACAGAATACTGTAATTTTAACATGGACACAATACTCTTGGTTTCAACACTGACAGAATATTGTAATTTCAAAATGGACACAATACTCTTAGTTTTAATACTGACAGAATACTGTAATTTCAACATGGACACAATACTCTTGGTTTCAATACTGACAGAATACTGTAATTGTAACAACGTCCTGATACTCAAACGTTCTCACTAAAAATACTGATGACACTTCGATATAGTTTAAACCACTAGCTATTTGCATTGTACATAAATGATAGATCTATTTCCAAAACAATTTCCAAAATAGGACAGTGCATGTCCCTGCCTTGATTTACCAACTGTGAATTATTAATTTGATAGAAAATAACCCAAGTTGTAGTAGTCGACCTAGGAATTACATTCCACGCGATAAAAAAAGTAAAGCGAAAAACAAAAAGACAAACACAATAGCTGCATCAGCATCAATGTAACAATGACTTCAAATATATTTTTAAAAACCACACAACATAAAATAAAAACTAAGATGCAAATACAAATATATAATAATAATAATAATAATAATAATAATAACAATCATCATCATCATCATCATCATCATCATCATCATCTTCTTCTTCAGCAGCAGCAGCAGCAGCAGCAGCAGCAACAGCAGCAGAAGAAGTAGCAGCAGCAGAAACAGCAGTAGTAGGTAGTAAAAAAATAATTTTAAAGTATGTTTTCTTTAAAAACACCACTAGAGCACATTGATTTATTAGTCATCGGCTATTGGATGTCAAACATTTAATTAATTCTGACACGTAGTCATCAGAGGAAACCCGCTATATTTTTCTTAATACAACAAGGGATCTTTTATATACACCTTCCCACAAACAGAAGAGCTCATACTACGGTCTTTGACCAGTTGTGGTGCACTGGTTGGAACGGGACACAACCCAATCAGTTGAATGGATCCACCGAGGTAGTTCGATCCTGTTACGCAAGCACCTCAAGCGAGCACTCAACCAACTGAGTCAGAGCCCGCCCCTCAGTAGACCCTAGGTAGTGATACAAGCAGTAACAGTAGCAACTATGCCTGAAACCCTAGTGGTATAGGGGCATGTAAAATACTCTAAGTCAGTAGCAACTATATGATTAGCAGCGACAGCAGCAGAAGCAACAGCAACGCCAGGGACAACAATAAGAATGCAACACAGATAGTACAGAAACAACTATACAAACATAAACGGTAACAACAACAATAGGTCACAAGTATCAAGAATTAAATTATTGAGCATACAAAAAAACTCACAAAACGCCATACAAACACCCATAACGAGCTTTTCAGCAACATCCTCATAAAGTAAATCCCTCTTTGGTTTGGTTAATCCCGTAATGGGCGAGCATCTTGTTGTGTAGGTTCCGGAACACGTGTAGCTGTCATGACATAGTATTAAACTGTCATCGGTTTCTTTACGGAGAGCACACAATAATAAACAGCATTAATAATAGGAAATAACACTCACGTGTGGCGCAGCCATTGTATCCCTTTTGCTCAAACAAACCTATGAAATTTCACGGATGACAAAGCTCATGCTTCTATTCATTTAGCCTCAGACCACATAACCAGTGAACAATGACTCGATTTTCCCTCAGCAAGACAGTCTTTTTATTAAATGTGAGTTAAGAGGAACGTTTTCTTTTGGATTCGTACACGCACGACTGGCCATGTAATAACAAACATTTTGGCGACATACTGTAGAACTTATTATATGAATTATTCATAATTAACCAATCGCCACGGCGGGCCAGAACAGTGGGTTGTGCCATAACGCAAGGGGAAACATATTACCATGGACATTCGCATTATTGACTGTTAAACTTGCGCGGGTTCCGATAGCAGCACGCAAATCCTATGTATTGTGTGTTTATTCTATCACAGCCAAATAGTCGAATAGACATGCGGATCGGGTGTAGTCCTCTCAAATCACTGCGTGCGGAAATACAGATAACACGGAAATACAAGTAACCCGGTGGTATTGTTTTGACGCTGATAGCATCGCAGTTTTGAAAAAGGCAGCCAGAGTTGAATATACCCCGTCTTGTCAAACACACCGTTTAAAATATATACCTGTCTTGTCATTGCGACCTCGCTGAACTCTCTTTGTATAAGGAGTGATGTATATCGACGATCAATTTCGGGTATTTTAGTCTAGATGCGACTTTGAAACAATTGCTACAACCAGGGCCCCGTTACACGAAGCGATCTTAGTCCTAAGATCACCTTAAGTGCACAGCTACCTTATGTACTTAAGGTGATCGTAGCACTAAGATCGCTTCGTAGAACGGGGCCCAGGCGGCCTGGTGATACGTGCATGCATATCACAGTTTGAAACACTGCTACAGTCCACACACATATATGGTTTATATATATATATATATATATATATATATATATATATATATATATATATATGTGTGTGTGTGTGTGTGTATACTAAAAGGCAAACGTTATTATGACACACAAAAGACAAAGATAATTGATGATACGTTTTTACTGCCGTGTTTGAAACGTTATAACATGGACAGAGAAATGTCCGAAGGTATGGAAACGAGCAATAGTGCATGAAAAGGGCGCACCTGCCATATTCAAATGAGCCACATCACTAGATGGGGTCCAGAGCGAAGTTCACAGTCAGTAGCGAGTGTGTCCACCTTGAGTATTGATACAGGCCTGTCACCGTCGTCTCATTGAGGCCACTAAACGCTAGAGAAAGTTCTTGGGAATGCCATTTCGCAGATGCGTGGTTCGGATCCATGTGTCTTGGCGAGGGGTTGTCACGGGTGGTCGGCCGCTACGGGGACAGTCCCTGACCTGGTTGTTTTGTTGATATCGTTGCCATAAGTGCCATATGGTGTTTTTGTGGACGTTGAATTGACGTGCGACGTCACGCTGCGAGGTCCCAGATTCAAGCATCCTTATGACTCGCCATCTGTCAGTTTTCACTGAGGCGTGGCATGACGAAATTGCATCAAACAGTTCACAAATGATGTTTTTCTGACTTCTTGACTTCTGAAGGCTGCACAGAGTGGCAATGATTTGCGACTGAATGTCTGGCCTTTTATGGTGAACACTGGGCATGATTTCTCCCGAATATTCCATGTTTCGTGCACAGAGCATGCAATCGCTGCAACAACTGCTTGGTTGCATTTCTTCGAGCTGTTTCACGCACATTTTCTCTGGTTTACATCCATAAATCCATTCACAAATTTATTACTCCAAACTATCCATATATATATATATATATATATATATATATATATATATATATATATATATATATATATATATATATGTATATCGTGACCGTTATATATATGTATATGTATATGTATATGTACACACACAAACACACACACACACACACACACACACACACACACACACACACATATATATATATATATATATATGTGTGTGTGTGTGTGTGTGTGTGTGTGTGTGTGTGTGTGTGTGTGTGTGTGTGTATAAACCATCGCCGCTGCTACTGCTACTAACAATTAACGACTAACCAACTGTCCTGGACATACAGCCCACATAGCTGAGGTGTGTGCCCAGGACAGCATGCTTGAACCTTAATTGAACATAAGCACGAAAATGAGTTAAAATGAAAGAATGGATGCATTATTCCTAGGCCCAATGCAGTATATAAGCAGCTCTACGATCTTCAGACGTTTTAAAATTATTTACAAAAAACAGTGTCCCAGCCGGTATAAAAATACGACTCTAATATAAAAGGTCCTATTACAAATCACCAATCGCTTTGATATGCATAGTCTGTCATGGAGCGGGACGCAGCCCAGTAGTAAAGCGTTCGCTTGATGCGCGGTCGGTCTGGGATCGATCCATGTCGGTGGGCCCATTGGGCTATTTCTCGTCACAACCAGTGCACCACGACTGGTATATCAAAGGCAGTGGTATGTGCTATCCTGTCTGTGGGATGGTGCATATAAAAGATAACCTTGCTACGAATGGAAACATTGTTGCGGGGTTTCCTCTCTATGACTGTATCAAAATGACCATATGTTTAACATTCAATAATCGATGATTAATAAATCAATGTGCTCTAGTGGTGTCGTTAAACAAAACAAACTTTAGTCTGTCATGGTCACAGTGCCTGGCGGATTCAGGCTCTGGACCTGGGAAAAGACATTGACCAATGGCCTATTTAACATTTGTATTCATTTTTATAAATAAATACGTTTTAAACACAAATAAACCAAGAAGTTGAACGTTTGTTTTGTTTAACGACACTACTGGAGCACGTTGATTTATTAAGCAATGGCTACTTGATGTCAACCATTGGACTATTCAGACATATAGTCTTAGAGAGGAAACCCGCTACATTTTTTTTTATATTGGTAACAAGGGATTTTTTACATGCACCATCCCACAATCTTTGATATACCAGTCGTGGTGCACAGGCTGGAACGAGAAATAGGGCCGACCGAAGGTGATCGATCCTAGACCGATCGCGCATCAAACGAGTGCTTTACCACTTGGCTACATCTCGCACCAAAAGGTATCTCTACACACATTCATTCAAACATATGAGAAACAAAATCTTGAGGTCACATTGATAATACAGTGGCTTCAACACAATACATGCACTCATATATGAAAAGTATAATGTAGTTTTGCACTAATGAGGTAACAAAATAGTTCTACAAGACTATTATCATCATCGCTAAAATAGAGCCGGACTTAACATTATAAATCACAATTGCCCCGGAAGTAAACAGCAGATTAATTCAATATGTTGACACTTTTATGTAGATAGGCAATAAAAATTCAATCTAGAATTTCAAGAGTTTTCACTCGCAAATTTCATAGAAACTGACATACAATACGAAATTCGCGATAGATACCAAATACACATAACCTATGAACAATTTTTTTTAATACGATCAATCCCCTTGGTGGGCCTAAATACCTACCATATTTCAGCTATATATGCCAAGAACGTTTTTAACAAAAAGACGAAACAGACGTCTGAAGAAGGTTATCACATAATTCGCGATGGAGGCCAATATACATAACCAATACACACATGCACCAAACTACCTACCAAATTTCATGTAAATCGGCCCAGCAAATGTCGAAACAGACGGCTTAAAAAAAAAAAAAAAAAATGAATTTAAACAAAAATAAAATAATCCCACGAAAAACAGTAGGTTTCCCAGCGGAAAACCCTGGGAAACCTAATAATAATAATAATAATAATAATAATAATAATAATAGTAATAGAATGTCATGATTTCAAACAAACAATTAATGATTATTTATTTATTATCATACACAAATTCCACCAATGAGAAACATTTCTGATTTTACCATTGAAAGAATATCATAAATTGACACAAAGTTGAAATTATATTATTGACAGAATGTTGTAATTTTACCGTTAAAGGCATATTGTTACAGACCACTGACCTATTTACTGGACTAACAAAGTATTACCTGAACAAATATAATTTGATTTGTCCCTAATGTACTTTATTCAACCATCTTCATAAACACCATACTCCATTTATTAATGATATTTTGTAAAAATAACTGAATTATGGCAATGGTCCATAAGTCAAAAACTAAAATTGCCGAGAGGTATGACATGAATTTCAATCCATCATGGTTCATTTAAGATGATGCGATAGCTAGATTTGGTTTCCAACAATTAATGTAATTTTTATTTATTATCCATTTTTAGAGAAATAAGGTCCTTAAATCTGTGACAGTATGCCTTTAAAGAATGTTGTAACTTTACCACTGACAGCATATTGTAATTTTAACATTGACAGATGTTTTGATTTCACGATTGAATGAATGTTGTGAATTCACCAGTGACAGAATGTTCTGAATTCACCATTGACAGAATGTTGTGAATTCACCAGTGACAGAATTTGTGATGTCGCCATCGACAGAAGATTTTGACTTCAAAATAGACACTATGCTATATTTCAAAAGCAACAAAATACTTCAAAAATGTAAACAACAAGGTTTTTCTAAACTTATGTCATTTAGATTTTAAGATGTAGCTAAATACATCCGTCATAATTTTAATAGCACGGCAGTGGATAGAAATCAATACATGTGACTGGTTCAAGCATTTTTAAATCACGAATATTCTTAAGCCATTTATAACCACTTATTTTTAATAAAAGAAAGAAAGAAAGAAATGTTTTATTTAACGACGCACTCAATACATTTTATTTACGGTTATATGGCGTCAGACATATGGTTAAGGACCACACAGATTTTTGAGAGGAAACCCGCTGTCGCCACTACATGGGTTACTCTTCCGATTAGCAGCAAGGGATCTTTTATTTGCGCTTCCCACAGGCGGGATAGCACAAACCATGGCCTTTGTTGAACCAGTTATGGATCACTGGTCGGTGAAAGTGGTTTACACCTACCCATTGAGCCTTGTGGAGCACTCACTCAGGGTTTGGAGTCGGTATCTGGATTAAAAATCCCATGCCTCGACTGGGATCCGAACCCAGTACCTACCAGTCTATAGACCGATGGCCTACCACGACGCCACCGAGGCCGGTTATTTTTAATAAAGTTAAACTACTAATGCATTTGGTGTGTCTGATTTAACTAAGAACCACTGTGAGGCATCAAGTATTCTGGTGATTGAAACGCTGGACAAGATAGCACTAAACCAAATAACTTCCGGCTGGGTCAAAGTTTGAGGTGCACCGAACTTTTGATAGATAAGTTAGCACCACAAGTCCTGTGATTGGAGATAAATGTGAGTGTGTTGGTTGTAAAAAAATTGGTTTCATCTGGGCAAAATATGTATGCAATTTTATTTGATCTAATACCACTGTGTAAAATAGCCTTATGCTTGAAACATGTATGGGGTACCTGTAAAAAAGCTACTCAAATTTTGTGCGGAACAAGGGTAGCCAAAGACGCTACCTGTTATTTTTTAAATGAGCAGCTTGACCCCTAATGTTTTCTGAATTACTTTAAGGGTGAGGGGTGGTAGTATTTATATCCGTGGTGTTTATGTCGATTAATACGCTATAGGTACATATGTTACTATTATCGTCTATGGGATTTGATTTGGTGGTATACACCCATAAATGGATATCACGTAGGTTACTCTTATTATCAGCAGAAAAACATATTTACAGAAACTTTCTCACATACCATGTGCTTTGAAATACTAATTGTGAAACACGGGTTGTAATGATTTAATTTGTGATAGATTCTATTAGTCTGGTATGTCTGGGTGTGGGGAATGTTTGGCGTGTTTTCATTAGGAAACTACTGTTCAAGCACGCCTGTCGTGGGCACAATATGTGACTTCACTAGAGAGTTCTGTTCACTACAGGTATATTAGTCTAACTGGGTTTCACTGTTAAAAGAACTTGGTCTTCCGACCCATCACACCCAAGGAGATAATTCTACAACAGGTCTACATCCCGAACCGATTCAAAGGAGACTACAACATTAGTGTTCAAATTTTCAGTTTAAAACTTTGCCCTACAACTGTCTCAGTCTAACACATTGCCCTATAACTGTCGTCATTATAACACACTGTCGTAAAACCTGTCTCTAGCATAAAGGTAATTCTACACACTGGTTAATGATGTGATGCTGCCGTGTAAACCGAACCTCTATATTCTATTATCATCAACTCGTGGAGTCAGTACTGCCCGAGGGTTTTTAGTGTTTTATTCCCAAAAAATGACAGCACTTAGATTACTGTTATTACGAACTCTTGGACAATGGTGTCTTATAGAGCGAACTGAGGTATACGGTGGCAACAACAAACACTGAATGGACGTTGCACACAAAAGGCACCGTTGATGGGTGTTAGTAAAAAAAACCCCAACAAAAAACGTCGTGTCATGTCCGAACTATAGGTCACCCGCAGTGCTTTGAGTTTCAAATTGGCGCTCAGATAAATAAGTCATCCGAAACCATTGGCCAATTTTCTTTTCACAAAGAATAATGTTTTAGAATCGTAATATGAATAGCTAAATAAGGTTTTGCTTACACATATTAAAATTTCTTTTACGGTTTTAATGATTTTAATACTCGTCATATAAATGAAAATATTATGTTGTATAATGTTTTATTCTAAAGTGATTGCTTGAAGTGCCACGGGATGTTGCATCGGTCGCCATCGGTGGACATTTTGGTTTTCTCCAGTCCTAACCAGTTCACCTTCATTGGTGTTTCAAAACCTGTGGTATGTGTTGTCCTGTCTGGAGAAAAGTGTACATAAATGATACCTAGCTACTATGTTGCGGAAGCAGGTTTATTCTTTCCTCAAATATACCAAGTGTCACAATAAGCATATGATTTACACCAAACAGCCGTAGACGTCTGACTCAGGACATCGAACAGACAAACAGACGACGGACAACAAGCAGAAGTGCGATGGTCTTGTGGTTAAAGCACCAGCTTTAGAAAGACTGTCAAGACTCTAGGGTGTGTTGACATTAAGCTGTTTCTCACTAACAGAGCGTTTTAAACAGTAATAGTGAATCTTATATACGTTTTCTTATTTAGGTGCGGGACGTAGCCCAGTGGTTAAGTGATCGCTTGATGCTCCGTCGGGTTGGGATCGACCCCCGTCGGTGGGCCCATTGGGTTATTTCTCGCACCAGCCAGAACACCACGACTGGTATATCAAATGCCATTGTATGTGCTGTCCTGTCTGTGGGATGGTGCATATAAAAGATTTCTTGCTACTAATGGAAAAATGTAGCGGGTTTCCTGTCTAAGACTATATGCCTGAATTACCAAATGTCTGACATCTAATAGCCGATAATTAATAAATCAATGTGCTCTAGTGGTGTCGTTAAACAAAATAAATTTCTTCTTGTTTTCTTATGTAAAACATTTTCAGTTTCTGCATACATAGTGTTTCTGGTTGTCTCAAATATTAAGACGACCAGAAACACATTGTATATACAGACACTGCTATTCTAAACAAGAACATATATTTAATGTGTAAGTTTAATCGTTTAATTCCCATAGGCGACGATGTTAACGTTTATGTTTAAAAACACTGTATGCAATATATCAACCAAACTATGACCCATAAATATCAGTACTACAATCCCTACCTCAAAGTATTAACTGAAGAAAATGGTGCCTTTCATTGCTCATTTTCGGTATGACCAGATGTTTTTATATCAACCGTAGTTTCGCACAAGTTTGAGTACTTATTTTTTACAGGTACCCCATACATGTTTCAAGCACAAGGCTACTTGACACAGTGGTACTAGATGAAATAAAATTGCATACATTTTGTTTTTGCCCAGATGAAACTAATGTTTTCTTACAACCAACACACTCAATTAATTTTATCACCAATCACAGGACTTGTTGTGTTAACTTCTCTATCAAAAGTTCGGTGCATCTCGAACTTTGACCCAGCCGGAAGTCATTTGATTTAGTACTACCCGTAGGGAGAGTTCGATAAGCTGTTGGCTCTGGCCTCCCCCCCCCCCCCCCCCCACCTCCACCCCCATGGCGTGCCACACTGAAGTTCTGAATACGACTGGCATTTATCGAACTTATTTATTACACACAACTCTTTCTTGTGACGCCAGGTGCCAACCTTTCCTTTCTGAAACTTCAAGGGCAATAAATACATAATGACGTAATAAATAGCAAATTATCTATTTTTGGAAATGCCAGATTTAAATTATGCACCTTAACAAAATACGTTTATAATTAATAAGCCATAGTAATTAATTTTTTGGACATGGCGTCTTTAAACGGTCCTCTCCCCATGTTTTGAGTAATATCAAAATTGTCCCGTTATAACAAATATCCTTCTGTCCTAAGTCAGGTCACTGGCCAGAGACCGGTCTTGGGATAGACGTGTCTGAACCTTAAATAAAGGTCAGGTTAGGTCAGGTCAGATCAGGTCAGGTCAGGCCAGGTCAGGCAAAAAGCCCGCTTGAGGCGCGATCAGTCGTAGGATCAATCACCGACGGTAGTCTAATTAGGTTTTCCTTTTCTACTCTGTGCTCCACGACTGGTATACTAAAAGTGCGTGATATGTGTTGTGTGGGTAAAATGCACAAAAACTATCGCTTGCTGATCGGTATGAGTTGAATATACGATTAAGAACTAAATAAGACATTTTAGATAGCCGTAGTTTGAAAACACCATACCATCGTTTCCCCGTGTCGTTATTTTCTGTACCAGCTTAATCAAGTCTGGTTTAGTTCTTCATTAATAATCATATAAAATATTGAAATGTCTTTTCAAATCTTTCTTTAAAAAAAGAAGAAAGAAATGTTTTATTTAACGACGCACTCAACACATTTTATTGACGGTTATATGACGTCTGACATATGGTTAAGAACCACACAAATATTGAGAGAGGAAACCCGCTGTCGCCACTTCATGGGCTACTCTTTTCGATTAGCAGCAAGGGATCTTTTATATGCACCAGCCCACAGACACGATAACACATACCACGGCCTTTTTATACCAATTGTGGAGCACTGGCTGGAACGAAAAATAGCCCAATGGGACCACTGACGAGGATCGATCCTATAACGACCACGCATCAAGCGAACGCTTTACCACTAGGCTACGTCCCGCCCCCTCTTTCTTTGATGATTACACGTAGGATGACCGGTGTATTACTTAAATAACCGATTGGTTTGAAGTCATTCCAGATGATAATATATGGTATTGTTCCACTCATAAAACAGAAAAATGAAGCAATATTCTGGCATAAGGGTAGATAACTCAACATATATATATGTGGTCAACGTTATTTTTTGGACAAAATATATTATAACATATAAATTGTATTGGAATACATATAAAAATCAACCGTGATGAGAAGGCACAACACCGGCATTTGTAGTGCCATTATTAAGTTTTGTTGTAGCAGCTTAATATAGTCCTGTTCTGGAAATAATTCTTTAAAAATACTGAAATCCCTTTTGAAATATTTCTTTGATGATTAAAGAAAGAAAGAAATGTTTTATTTAACGACGCACTCAACACATTTTATTTACGGTTATATGGCGTCAGACACAGATTTTGAGAGGAAACCCACTGTCGCCACTACCTGGGCTACTCTTCCGATTAGCAGCAAGGGATCTTTTATTTGGCTTCCCACAGGCAGGATAGCACAAACCATGGCCTTTGTTGAACCAGTTATGGATCACTGGTCGGTGCAAGTGGTTTACACCTACCCATTGAGCCTTGCGGAGCACTCACTCAGGGTTTGGAGTCGGTATCTGGATTAAAAGTCCCATGCCTCGACTGGGATCCGAACCCAGTACCTACCAGCCTGTAGACCGATGGCCTAACCACGCCGCCACCGAGGCCGGTCTCTTTGATGATTACATTTAGATTGACACCTATAGTATTTAAATATTTCTTTGGTTTGAAGTTACTTGTCATGTTTAGAACTAACTGATAACAACTGTGTAAATGGTATACTGCCCCTTGTATATGTGTCTAGTGGTTACTGTGAAAGAAGAGAGTGTAGTGGCCTTACACCTACCCATTGAGTCGTTAAAACTCGCTCTGGGTTGGAGCCGGTACCAGGCTGCAAACCTTGTACCTACCTGCCTGTAGTCCGACGGCTTAACCACTGCGCCACCGAGGCGGGCCCATTTTGATTATTTGAAAGGTAGTTATAAAGGTGGAGTATTCCTTAAAACTAGCAGCCAGGTAGCGCTATCGTTAATGTTGTATTTTTTTCACAGAATATCTTCTGACATAGAAATTGTATTGGAGTAATGAACGGTGGTGTGTAACCTGGAACCTCAAACTGTTCTGAATTTCCTGCATTGTAAGATGTTTCCGACTAATAAAATCTGTTAACGTCTAAAAATACGCATTAAATATATTTTCTTGTTTAGAATACCAGTGTCTGTATAGTCAATGTGTTTCTGGTCGTCTTAATATCTGTAAGAAGCCCAAACTGGATTTTGTCTTCAAATAATTTCGACATACGAATTAAAAAAAAATTGTAGGAAATAAAATGGAATTTAACCTAGTGCAAATACTAGAAGATCAGAAACACGTTTAATATACAGCCACTAATATTGTATGCAGAAAAATATATTTGAAATGTAATTACAGTCGTTAAAAAATCTCTGTTAGTCGATAACATCTTAAGAACTGCAGCAAACTCAGGACTATCCCTTTAACAAATATGCCTTCCTTTCCACAAGAGTAGCCTGTACCAGCAGTTCGTTTGTTAAAGGGACATTCCTGAGTTTGCTGCAATTTTTAAGATGTTATCGACTTTTTAACGATTGTAATTACATATCAAATATATTTTTCTACATAAAATATTAGTGGCTGTATATTAAACGCGTTTCTGATCCTTCTAATATTTGTACTAGGTTAAATTTCATTTTATTTCCTAAAAAATATTTTTTTCGTACGTACGAAATTATGTGAAGACAAAATCCAGTTTGGGCTTCTTACAAATATTAAGACGACCAGAAACACATTGAATATACAGACACTGATATTCTAAACAAGAAAATATATTAAATATATAAATTTAATCGTAGAAATATTTTATTTGTCAGAAACATCTTACAATGCAGCAAAGTCAGGAATATCCCTTTAAATCTTTGTGATGTATTTTATACATACATGTAGGCGTACTGGCTCTCATTTATGTAAGGGGAGGGGGAGCGGAGGGAGCAGGCTAGCTTTTGCATGAATTAAACAGAAATGCCCGAATCCGAATAACATTTACTCATATTAGCATTATTACCAAACAGCTATATATAGAGAGCAAACGAATCATTACGCATTTTTACCTGGAATACAACTGATTTTGAGTGTAGAGTAATGGAAATACATAATAAAAAGGTCTCAGGTTAGCACGTTTTGCCTGAATATCTGTATAATATTTGCCCAAATTTGAGGTTTTGCTCCTGCCCCACTCCGTCTCCCACGCTTATGATTTTGTAGTGCCAGAAGTAAAAGTTTATGTTATTTAACGACGCCACTAGAGCACATTGATTTTTTTACCAGAATACTAAGGCAATAGCGCCAAGGTCTACAATACATTTGTGAAGACCCAGTCTTTTGTGTATTTTGCGCTTCGTATAAACATACTCGTATTCGTTGACAAAAGTGTATTTGTATCAACTATATCAAATATTACGAAGCAATTAAACGAATGTCATAGCTTGTCGGTGAAGCGGTGATTTTCACAGTAAATTTTATTTAAATTTATTCCGTAAGCTGTATGGTATAATAATAATTGCAACACACCTACATTGTTTTACTTAAAATATGAATATCTGTGATGTTCATTTCACCCTAATCTTTGCAGTATTAATTAACGTTGACTGCCTATAGGAATTTCGTACGTCATATTACCCCACCTAAATATAAAACAAACGTTTTGATTTGTTTATAAGGATAAAAAACTGCGCATGCGCAAACCTCCTGTATTTGGCATGGTGCATATAAAGGGTCCCAGGGGCGGGATTTTGCTCAGTCGGTAAGTACTCGCCTGAGGTGCCCGCGTCGCAGGATCGAATCGCCTCAGTGGATCCATTCAACTGATTGTTTTTTTTTCTCGTTCCAACACGTGAACCACAACTGGTCAAAGGCCATATTATGTGCTTTCCTGTCTGTGGGAAAGTGCATATAAAAGATCCCTTGCTGCATTAGGAAAAATATAGCGGGTTTCCTCTGATGACTACGAGTCAGAATTACTAAATGTTTGACATCCAATAGCCAGATGAGTAGTCAGCAGGGGGTGAAGCACCAGTTGGGTAGTGACCAGTGGATGGAGCACCAGATAGTTATAAGGGAGTGGAGTACCAGATTGGTAGTCACCAGGGAGTGCAGTACCAGATGGGTAGTCACCTCGGAGTGGAGTACCAGATGGGTAGTCAGCAAGGGGTGAAGTACCAGATGGGTAGTAACCAGTGGATGGAGCACCAGGTAGTTATAAGGGAGTGGAGTACCAGATTGGTAGTCACCAGGGAATGCAATACCAGATGGGTAGTCACCTCGGAGTGGAGTACCAGATGGGTAGTCAGCAGGGGGTGAATTACCAGATGGGTAGTAACCAGTGGATGGAGCACCAGGTAGTTATAAGGGAGTGGAGTACCAGATTGGTAGTCACCAGGGAGTGCAGTACCAGATAAGTAGTCACCTCGGAGTGGAGTACCAGATGGGTAGTCAGCAGGGGGTGAAGTACCAGATGGGTAGTAACCAGTGGATGGAGCACCAGGTAGTTAAGGGAGTGGAGTACCAGATTGGTAGTCACCAGGGAGTGCAGTACCAGATGGGTAGTCACCTCGGAGTGGAGTACCAGATGGGTAGTCACCAGAGAGTGGAGTACCAGATGGGTAGTCAGCAGGGGGTGACGTACCAGATGGGTAGTCACCAGGGAGTGGAGTACCAGATGGGTAGTCAACAGGGAGTGGAGTACCAGATGGGTAGTCACCAGGGTGTGGAGTACCAGATGGGTAGTCACCAGGGAGTGGAGTACCAGATGGGTAGTCACCAGGGAGTGGAGCACCAGATGGGTAGTCACCAGGGAGTGGAGCACCAGATGGGTAGTCACCAGGGAGTGAAGCACCAGATGGGTAGTTACCAGGGAGTGGAGCACCAGATTGGTAGTCACCAGGGAGTGGAGTACCAGATGGGTAGTCACCTCGGAGTGGAGTACCATATGGGTAATCAGCAGGGGGTGAAGCACCGGTTGGGTAGTAACCAGTGGATGGAGCACCAGGTAGTTATAAGGGAGTGGAGTACCAGATTGGTAGTCACCAGGGAGTGGAGTACCAGATGGGTAGTCACCAGGGAGTGCAGTACCAGATGGGTAGTCACCTCGGAGTGGAGTACCAGATGGGTAGTCAGCAGGGGGTGAAGTACCAGATGGGTAGTAACCAGTGGATGGAGCACCAGGTAGTTAAGGGAGTGAAGTACCAGATTGATAGTCACCAGGGAGTGCAGTACCAGATGGGTAGTCACCTCGGAGTGGAGTACCAGATGGGTAGTCACCAGGGAGTGGAGTACCAGATGGGTAGTCAGCAGGGGGTGACGTACCAGATGGGTAGTCACCAGGGAGTGGAGTACCAGATGGGTAGTCACCAGGGAGTGGAGTACCAGATGGGTAGTCACCAGGGTGTGGAGTACCAGATGGGTAGTCAGCAGGGGGTGACGTACCAGATGGGTAGTCACCAGGGAGTGGAGTACCAGATGGGTAGTCACCAGGGAGTGGAGTACCAGATGGGTAGTCACCAGGGTGTGGAGTACCAGATGGGTAGTCACCAGGGAGTGGAGTACCAGATGGGTAGTCACCAGGGAGTGGAGCACCAGATGGGTAGTCACCAGGGAGTGGAGTACCAGATGGGTAGTCACCTCGGAGGGGAGTACCATATGGGTAATCAGCAGGGGGTGAAGCACCGGTTGGGTAGTAACCAGTAGATGGAGCACCAGGTAGTTATAAGGGAGTGGAGTACCAGATTGGTAGTCACCAGGGAGTGGAGTACCAGATGGGCAGTCACCAGGGAGTGCAGTACCAGATGGGTAGTCACCTCGGAGTGGAGTACCAGATGGGTAGTCAGCAGGGGGTGAAGTACCAGATGGGTAGTAACCAGTGGATGGAGCACCAGGTAGTTAAGGGAGTGGAGTACCAGATTGGTAGTCACCAGGGAGTGCAGTACCAGATGGTAGTCACCTCGGAGTGGAGTACAAGATGGGTAGTCAGCAGGGGGTGAAGTAGCAGATGGGTAGTAACCAGTGGATGGAGCACCAGGTAGTTATAAGGGAGTGGAGTACCAGATTGGTAGTCACCAGGGAGTGCAGTACCAGATGGGTAGTCACCTCGGAGTGGAGTACCAGATGGGTAGTCAGCAGGGGGTGAAGTACCAGATGGGTAGTCACCTCGGAGTGGAGTACAAGATGGGTAGTCAGCAGGGGGTGAAGTAGCAGAGGGGTAGTAACCAGTGGATGGAGCACCAGGTAGTTAAGGGAGTGGAGTACCAGATTGGTAGTCACCAGGGAGTGCAGTACCAGATGGGTAGTCACCTCGGAGTGGAGTACCAGATGGGTAGTCACCAGGGAGTGGAGTACCAGATGGGTAGTCAGCAGGGGGTGACGTACCAGATGGGTAGTCACCAGGGAGTGGAGTACCAGATGGGTAGTCACCAGGGAGTGGAGTACCAGATGGGTAGTCACCAGGGTGTGGAGTACCAGATGGGTAGTCACCAGGGAGTGGAGTACCAGATGGGTAGTCACCAGGGAGTGGAGCACCAGAGTGGTAGTCACCAGGGAGTGGAGCACCAGATGGGTAGTCACCAGGGAGTGGAGCACCAGATGGGTAGTCACCAGGGAGTGGAGTACCAGATTGGTAGTCACTAGGGAGTGGAGTACCAGATGGGTAGTCACCTCGGAGTGGAGTACCATATGGGTAATCAGCAGGGGGTGAAGCACCGGTTGGGTAGTAACCAGTGGATGGAGCACCAGGTAGTTATAAGGGAGTGGAGTACCAGATTGGTAGTCACCAGGGAGTGGAGTACCAGATGGGTAGTCACCAGGGAGTGGAGTACCAGATGGGTAGTCACCAGGGAGTGGAGTACCAGATGGGTAGTCACCAGGGAGTGGAGCACCAGATGGGTAGTCACCAGGGAGTGGAGCACCAGATGGGTAGTCACCAGGGAGTGGAGCACCAGATGGGTAGTCACCAGGGAGTGGAGCACCAGATTGTTAGTCACCAGGGAGTGGAGTACCAGATGGGTAGTCACCTCGGAGTGGAGTACCATATTGGTAATCAGCAGGGGGTGAAGCACCAGTTGGGTAGTAACCAGTGGATGGAGCACCAGGTAGTTATAAGGGAGTGGAGTACCAGATTGGTAGTCACCAGGGAGTGCAGTACCAGATGGGTAGTCACCTCGGAGTGGAGTACCAGATGGGTAGTCACCTCGGAGTGGAGTACCAGATGGGTAGTCAGCAGGGGGTGAAGTACCAGATGGGTAGTAACCAGTGGATGGAGCACCAGGTAGTTAAGGGAGTGGAGTACCAGATTGATAGTCACCAGGGAGTGCAGTACCAGATGGGTAGTCACCTCGGAGTGGAGTACCAGATGGGTAGTCACCAGGGAGTGGAGTACCAGATGGGTAGTCAGCAGGGGGTGACGTACCAGATGGGTAGTCACCAGGGAGTGGAGTACGAGATGGGTAGTCACCAGGGAGTGGAGTACCAGATGGGTAGTCACCAGGGTGTGGAGTACCAGATGGGTAGTCAGCAGGGGGTGACGTACCAGATGGGTAGTCACCAGGGAGTGGAGTACCAGATGGTAGTCACCAGGGAGTGGAGTACCAGATGGGTAGTCACCAGGGTGTGGAGTACCAGATGGGTAGTCACCAGGGAGTGGAGTACCAGATGGGTAGTCACCAGGGAGTGGAGCACCAGATGGGTAGTCACCAGGGAGTGGAGTACCAGATGGGTAGTCACCTCGGAGTGGAGTACCATATGGGTAATCAGCAGGGGGTGAAGCACCGGTTGGGTAGTAACCAGTAGATGGAGCACCAGGTAGTTATAAGGGAGTGGAGTACCAGATTGGTAGTCACCAGGGAGTGGAGTACCAGATGGTAGTCACCTCGGAGTGGAGTACCAGATGGGTAGTCAGCAGGGGGTGAAGTACCAGATGGGTAGTCACCTCGGAGTGGAGTACAAGATGGGTAGTCAGCAGGGGGTGAAGTAGCAGATGGGTAGTAACCAGTGGATGGAGCACCAGGTAGTTAAGGGAGTGGAGTACCAGATTGGTAGTCACCAGGGAGTGCAGTACCAGATGGGTAGTCACCTCGGAGTGGAGTACCAGATGGGTAGTCACCAGGGAGTGGAGTACCAGATGGGTAGTCAGCAGGGGGTGACGTACCAGATGGGTAGTCACCAGGGAGTGGAGTACCAGATGGGTAGTCACCAGGGAGTGGAGTACCAGATGGGTAGTCACCAGGGTGTGGAGTACCAGATGGGTAGTCACCAGGGAGTGGAGTACCAGATGGGTAGTCACCAGGGAGTGGAGCACCAGAGTGGTAGTCACCAGGGAGTGGAGCACCAGATGGGTAGTCACCAGGGAGTGGAGCACCAGATGGGTAGTCACCAGGGAGTGGAGTACCAGATTGGTAGTCACTAGGGAGTGGAGTACCAGATGGGTAGTCACCTCGGAGTGGAGTACCATATGGGTAATCAGCAGGGGGTGAAACACCGGTTGGGTAGTAACCAGTGGATGGAGCACCAGGTAGTTATAAGGGAGTGGAGTACCAGATTGGTAGTCACCAGGGAGTGGAGTACCAGATGGGTAGTCACCAGGGAGTGGAGTACCAGATGGGTAGTCACCAGGGAGTGGAGTACCAGATGGGTAGTCACCAGGGAGTGGAGCACCAGATGGGTAGTCACCAGGGAGTGGAGCACCAGATGGGTAGTCACCAGGGAGTGGAGCACCAGATGGGTAGTCACCAGGGAGTGGAGCACCAGATTGTTAGTCACCAGGGAGTGGAGTACCTGATGGGTAGTCACCTCGGAGTGGAGTACCATATTGGTAATCAGCAGGGGGTGAAGCACAAGTTGGGTAGTAACCAGTGGATGGAGCACCAGGTAGTTATAAGGGAGTGGAGTACCAGATTGGTAGTCACCAGGGAGTGCAGTACCAGATGGGTAGTCACCTCGGAGTGGAGTACCAGATGGGTAGTCACCTCGGAGTGGAGTACCAGATGGGTAGTCAGCAGGGGGTGAAGTACCAGATGGGTAGTAACCAGTGGATGGAGCACCAGGTAGTTAAGGGAGTGGAGTACCAGATTGATAGTCACCAGGGAGTGCAGTACCAGATGGGTAGTCACCTCGGAGTGGAGTACCAGATGGGTAGTCACCAGGGAGTGGAGTACCAGATGGGTAGTCAGCAGGGGGTGACGTACCAGATGGGTAGTCACCAGGGAGTGGAGTACCAGATGGGTAGTCACCAGGGAGTGGAGTACCAGATGGGTAGTCACCAGGGTGTGGAGTACCAGATGGGTAGTCAGCAGGGGGTGACGTACCAGATGGGTAGTCACCAGGGAGTGGAGTACCAGATGGTAGTCACCAGGGAGTGGAGTACCAGATGGGTAGTCACCAGGGTGTGGAGTACCAGATGGGTAGTCACCAGGGAGTGGAGTACCAGATGGGTAGTCACCAGGGAGTGGAGCACCAGATGGGTAGTCACCAGGGAGTGGAGTACCAGATGGGTAGTCACCTCGGAGTGGAGTACCATATGGGTAATCAGCAGGGGGTGAAGCACCGGTTGGGTAGTAACCAGTAGATGGAGCACCAGGTAGTTATAAGGGAGTGGAGTACCAGATTGGTAGTCACCAGGGAGTGGAGTACCAGATGGGCAGTCACCAGGGAGTGCAGTACCAGATGGGTAGTCACCTCGGAGTGGAGTACCAGATGGGTAGTCAGCAGGGGGTGAAGTACCAGATGGGTAGTAACCAGTGGATGGAGCACCAGGTAGTTAAGGGAGTGGAGTACCAGATTGGTAGTCACCAGGGAGTGCAGTACCAGATGGTAGTCACCTCGGAGTGGAGTACAAGATGGGTAGTCAGCAGGGGGTGAAGTAGCAGATGGGTAGTAACCAGTGGATGGAGCACCAGGTAGTTAAGGGAGTGGAGTACCAGATTGGTAGTCACCAGGGAGTGCAGTACCAGATGGGTAGTCACCTCGGAGTGGAGTACCAGATGGGTAGTCACCAGGGAGTGGAGTACCAGATGGGTAGTCAGCAGGGAGTGACGTACCAGATGGGTAGTCACCAGGGAGTGGAGTACCAGATGGGTAGTCACCAGGGAGTGGAGTACCAGACGGGTAGTCACCAGGGTGTGGAGTACCAGATGGGTAGTCACCAGGGAGTGGAGTACCAGATGGGTAGTCACCAGGGAGTGGAGCACCAGAGTGGTAGTCACCAGGGAGTGGAGCACCAGATGGGTAGTCACCAGGGAGTGGAGCACCAGATGGGTAGTTACCAGGGAGTGGAGCACCAAATTGGTAGTCACCAGGTAGTGGAGTACCAGATGGGTAGTCACCTCGGAGTGGAGTACCATATGGGTAATCAGCAGGGGGTGAAGCACCGGTTGGGTAGTAACCAGTGGATGGAGCACCAGGTAGTTATAAGGGAGTGGAGTACCAGATTGGTAGTCACCAGGGAGTGGAGTACCAGATGGGTAGTCACCAGGGAGTGCAGTACCAGATGGGTAGTCACCTCGGAGTGGAGTACCAGATGGGTAGTCAGCAGGGGGTGAAGTACCAGATGGGTAGTAACCAGTGGATGGAGCACCAGGTAGTTAAGGGAGTGGAGTACCAGATTGATAGTCACCAGGGAGTGCAGTACCAGATGGGTAGTCACCTCGGAGTGGAGTACCAGATGGGTAGTCACCAGGGAGTGGAGTACCAGATGGGTAGTCAGCAGGGGGTGACGTACCAGATGGGTAGTCACCAGGGAGTGGAGTACCAGATGGGTAGTCACCAGGGAGTGGAGTACCAGATGGGTAGTCACCAGGGTGTGGAGTACCAGATGGGTAGTCAGCAGCGGGTGACGTACCAGATGGGTAGTCACCAGGGAGTGGAGTACCAGATGGGTAGTCACCAGGGAGTGGAGTATCAGATGGGTAGTCACTAGGGTGTGGAGTACCAGATGGGTAGTCACCAGGGAGTGGAGTACCAGATGGGTAGTCACCAGGGAGTGGAGCACCAGATGGGTAGTCACCAGGGAGTGGAGTACCAGATGGGTAGTCACCTCGGAGTGGAGTACCATATGGGTAATCAGCAGGGGGTGAAGCACCGGTTGGGTAGTAACCAGTAGATGGAGCACCAGGTAGTTATAAGGGAGTGGAGTACCAGATTGGTAGTCACCAGGGAGTGGAGTACCAGATGGGCAGTCACCAGGGAGTGCAGTACCAGATGGGTAGTCACCTCGGAGTGGAGTACCAGATGGGTAGTCAGCAGGGGGTGAAGTACCAGATGGGTAGTAACCAGTGGATGGAGCACCAGGTAGTTAAGGGAGTGGAGTACCAGATTGGTAGTCACCAGGGAGTGCAGTACCAGATGGTAGTCACCTCGGAGTGGAGTACAAGATGGGTAGTCAGCAGGGGGTGAAGTAGCAGATGGGTAGTAACCAGTGGATGGAGCACCAGGTAGTTATAAGGGAGTGGAGTACCAGATTGGTAGTCACCAGGGAGTGCAGTACCAGATGGGTAGTCACCTCGGAGTGGAGTACCAGATGGGTAGTCAGCAGGGGGTGAAGTACCAGATGGGTAGTCACCTCGGAGTGGAGTACAAGATGGGTAGTCAGCAGGGGGTGAAGTAGCAGATGGGTAGTAACCAGTGGATGGAGCACCAGGTAGTTAAGGGAGTGGAGTACCAGATTGGTAGTCACCAGGGAGTGCAGTACCAGATGGGTAGTCACCTCGGAGTGGAGTACCAGATGGGTAGTCACCAGGGAGTGGAGTACCAGATGGGTAGTCAGCAGGGGGTGACGTACCAGATGGGTAGTCACCAGGGAGTGGAGTACCAGATGGGTAGTCACCAGGGAGTGGAGTACCAGATTGGTAGTCACCAGGGAGTGGAGTACCAGATGGGTAGTCACCAGGGAGTGGAGTACCAGATGGGTAGTCACCAGGGAGTGGAGTACCAGATGGGTAGTCACCAGGGAGTGGAGCACCAGATGGGTAGTCACCAGGGAGTGGAGCACCAGATGGGTAGTCACCAGGGAGTGGAGCACCAGATGGGTAGTCACCAGGGAGTGGAGCACCAGATTGTTAGTCACCAGGGAGTGGAGTACCAGATGGGTAGTCACCTCGGAGTGGAGTACCATATTGGTAATCAGCAGGGGGTGAAGCACCAGTTGGTTAGTAACCAGTGGATGGAGCACCAGGTAGTTATAAGGGAGTGGAGTACCAGATTGGTAGTCACCAGGGAGTGCAGTACCAGATGGTAGTCACCTCGGAGTGGAGTACAAGATGGGTAGTCAGCAGGGGGTGAAGTAGCAGATGGGTAGTAACCAGTGGATGGAGCACCAGGTAGTTATAAGGGAGTGGAGTACCAGATTGGTAGTCACCAGGGAGTGCAGTACCAGATGGGTAGTCACCTCGGAGTGGAGTACCAGATGGGTAGTCAGCAGGGGGTGAAGTACCAGATGGGTAGTCACCTCGGAGTGGAGTACAAGATGGGTAGTCAGCAGGGGGTGAAGTAGCAGATGGGTAGTAACCAGTGGATGGAGCACCAGGTAGTTAAGGGAGTGGAGTACCAGATTGGTAGTCACCAGGGAGTGCAGTACCAGATGGGTAGTCACCTCGGAGTGGAGTACCAGATGGGTAGTCAGCAGGGGGTGACGTACCAGATGGGTAGTCACCAGGGAGTGGAGTACCAGATGGGTAGTCACCAGGGAGTGGAGTACCAGATGGGTAGTCACCAGGGTGTGGAGTACCAGATGGGTAGTCACCAGGGAGTGGAGTACCAGATGGGTAGTCACCAGGGAGTGGAGCACCAGAGTGGTAGTCACCAGGGAGTGGAGCACCAGATGGGTAGTCACCAGGGAGTGGAGCACCAGATGGGTAGTTACCAGGGAGTGGAGCACCAGATTGGTAGTCACCAGGTAGTGGAGTACCAGATGGGTAGTCACCTCGGAGTGGAGTACCATATGGGTAATCAGCAGGGGGTGAAGCACCGGTTGGGTAGTAACCAGTGGATGGAGCACCAGGTAGTTATAAGGGAGTGGAGTACCAGATTGGTAGTCATCAGGGAGTGGAGTACCAGATGGGTAGTCACCAGGGAGTGCAGTACCAGATGGGTAGTCACCTCGGAGTGGAGTACCAGATGGGTAGTCAGCAGGGGGTGAAGTACTAGATGGGTAGTAACCAGTGGATGGAGCACCAGGTAGTTAAGGGAGTGGAGTACCAGATTGATAGTCACCAGGGAGTGCAGTACCAGATGGGTAGTCACCTCGGAGTGGAGTACCAGATGCGTAGTCACCAGGGAGTGGAGTACCAGATGGGTAGTCAGCAGGGGCTGACGTACCAGATGGGTAGTCACCAGGGAGTGGAGTACCAGATGGGTAGTCACCAGGGAGTGGAGTACCAGATGGGTAGTCACCAGGGTGTGGAGTACCAGATGGGTAGTCAGCAGCGGGTGACGTACCAGATGGGTAGTCACCAGGGAGTGGAGTACCAGATGGGTAGTCACCAGGGAGTGGAGTATCAGATGGGTAGTCACCAGGGTGTGGAGTACCAGATGGGTAGTCACCAGGGAGTGGAGTACCAGATGGGTAGTCACCAGGGAGTGGAGCACCAGATGGGTAGTCACCAGGGAGTGGAGTACCAGATGGGTAGTCACCTCGGAATGGAGTACCATATGGGTAATCGGCAGGGGGTGAATCACCGGTTGGGTAGTAACCAGTAGATGGAGCACCAGGTAGTTATAAGGGAGTGGAGTACCAGATTGGTAGTCACCAGGGAGTGGAGTACCAGATGGGCAGTCACCAGGGAGTGCAGTACCAGATGGGTAGTCACCTCGGAGTGGAGTACCAGATGGGTAGTCAGCAGGGGGTGAAGTACCAGATGGGTAGTAACCAGTGGATGGAGCACCAGGTAGTTAAGGGAGTGGAGTACCAGATTGGTAGTCACCAGGGAGTGCAGTACCAGATGGTAGTCACCTCGGAGTGGAGTACAAGATGGGTAGTCAGCAGGGGGTGAAGTAGCAGATGGGTAGTAACCAGTGGATGGAGCACCAGGTAGTTATAAGGGAGTGGAGTACCAGATTGGTAGTCACCAGGGAGTGCAGTACCAGATGGTAGTCACCTCGGAGTGGAGTACAAGATGGGTAGTCAGCAGGGGGTGAAGTACCAGATGGGTAGTCACCTCGGAGTGGAGTACAAGATGGGTAGTCAGCAGGGGGTGAAGTAGCAGATGGGTAGTAACCAGTGGATGGAGCACCAGGTAGTTAAGGGAGTGGAGTACCAGATTGGTAGTCACCAGGGAGTGCAGTACCAGATGGGTAGTCACCTCGGAGTGGAGTACCAGATGGGTAGTCACCAGGGAGTGGAGTACCAGATGGGTAGTCAGCAGGGGGTGACGTACCAGATGGGTAGTCACCAGGGAGTGGAGTACCAGATGGGTAGTCACCAGGGAGTGGAGTACCAGATGGGTAGTCACCAGGGTGTGGAGTACCAGATGGGTAGTCACCAGGGAGTGGAGTACCAGATGGGTAGTCACCAGGGAGTGGAGCACCAGAGTGGTAGTCACCAGGGAGTGGAGCACCAGATGGGTAGTCACCAGGGAGTGGAGCACCAGATGGGTAGTCACCAGGGAGTGGAGCACCAGATTGGTAGTCACTAGGGAGTGGAGTACCAGATGGGTAGTCACCTCGGAGTGGAGTACCATATGGGTAATCAGCAGGGGGTGAAGCACCGGTTGGGTAGTAACCAGTGGATGGAGCACCAGGTAGTTATAAGGGAGTGGAGTACCAGATTGGTAGTCACCAGGGAGTGGAGTACCAGATGGGTAGTCACCAGGGAGTGGAGTACCAGATGGGTAGTCACCAGGGAGTGGAGTACCAGATGGGTAGTCACCAGTGAGTGGAGCACCAGATGGGTAGTCACCAGGGAGTGGAGCACCAGATGGGTAGTCACCAGGGAGTGGAGCACCAGATGGGTAGTCACCAGGGAGTGGAGCACCAGATTGTTAGTCACCAGGGAGTGGAGTACCAGATGGGTAGTCACCTCGGAGTGGAGTACCATATTGGTAATCAGCAGGGGGTGAAGCACCAGTTGGGTAGTAACCAGTGGATGGAGCACCAGGTAGTTATAAGGGAGTGGAGTACCAGATTGGTAGTCACCAGGGAGTGCAGTACCAGATGGGTAGTCACCTCGGAGTGGAGTACCAGATGGGTAGTCACCAGGGAGTGGAGTACCAGATGGGTAGTCACCACGGAGTGGAGTACCAGATGGGTAGTCACCATGGAGTGGAGCACCAGATTGGTAGTCACCATGGAATGGAATAAAATATATAAAAATTTATATCTTATTTTTTAACTCTTAAATGTGTCTCGCTAGAAGTACTAATTCATTCGGGATATGCACGGGTTGGGTAGCTATTAATGTTTCATATTGTTTTATAGTTTTTTCTGACTAACATTGTTCTGTTTGTTGTAGAAACCACGGCCTCAGAACTACCAACGTCAACATCAACACCAGGTAAAATGCATCTACGATCTGTAAAATGCAGCTTGCTTTCTATGGTGGACGATAATTTGATAGCTGTTTGAGAGAATACTGGTTTAGTTTATTTCTGTAAAGTTATAAAAGGCCATTTGCACTGAGACACCGGATATTGTTATTGCGACATCTCTTGGTACCACGACTGCATTATGCTAATCGTTTTAATATATGCATTAAAGGTATTACTCACAAATGCTCAATTATAGACAAGGATTTTAACAAACAAATACGTCAAACAATTAACGAGTAAACAATCTCATCGTCTTACCAGATTGTAAATCCAGCTTGTAAATATAACCTACACAGCAATATGCCTCGATTTAAAGGATGATGACAAGGTTATAGGAACTACTTCGAATACGAATAATGTTAAATGACCCAAAACAGAAATATGTCCGATGGCTTAACCACGACACTACCGAGGCCGGTAATATCATTATAATATCTCGTGTCTCTTATTGTATTATTTTCAGGATATTCACGTTCACTTCGAGGGAAGACTCCCACTATAGGCAGAATTGGAGGCGGGACAGGATCTACGTGGACTGGCAAATATTACGACAAGTGGATTAAGTGTGGAGTCAGCATTCCTGGAGACAGTCGCGTGGTCACGTGGACAGGAGCGGAAGGTACACTAGCGAAGAGCACGAGGCTCGAGAAATCGTTTTTTAATATTATATTTAGTTTAGAGATTTCCTTTTTGTCTAGCTGTAGAACACGGGCGTAGAAAGGTACCAAAAACTGTGCTTCCTACGCCAGTGTAGAATAATATATATTACATACCGTACTTCATATGCAGTAGAAGCGAATGTTTTTCTTGAATTACGTATATGGTTTAGTTATACGTTTATAGAGGTAACATTTTTGTATTTGTTGTAGAGAAAACGACCCAACCACCAACAGAAAAGCCAGAGCCAACTTTAAAACCAGGTGAGATAAATCTAGTCTTATCTGATGACACACATTATTGATATTAACTATAATAATGCTACGTGCTTATTAGATTTTTCTTGAATTTTATATATCATTCTAGCTGTATAGCTAAAATGTGTAATGTGTTGTAGAAACGACAATAACCGACATAACCATCAATGATACAGATCTGAATAACCATAATTAACCAAATGTCTCTTAGCAATACCAGTTGTTTGTTTTATTAAGTGTAAGGAAGTGTGCAGCCCACCACCATTTGTCGTGTCGTTACTTGCTGTAGAACCTTAGTATAGTCCTGTTCAGGAAATAGTTCTTCGTTGAAAATCCCCCAGAAAATTCTGAAATGCCTTTTAAAATCCTTCTTTCACGATTGCAAGTAAGTTGACCACTATAGTATTTAAATAACCCATAGGTTTGAAAGAAAGAAAGAAAGAAATGTTTTATTTAACGACGCACTCAACACATTTTATTTACGGTTATATGGCGTCAGACATATGGTTAAGGACCACACAGATTTTGAGAGGAAACCCGCTGTCGCCACTACATGAGCTACTCTTCCGATTAGCAGCAAGGGATCTTTTATTTGCGCTTCCCACAGGCAGGATAGCACAAACCATGGCCTTTGTTGAACCAGTTATGGATCACTGGTCGGTGCAAGTGGTTTACACCTACCCATTGAGCCTTGCTGAGCACTCACTCAGGGTTTGGAGTCGGTATCTGGATTAAAAACCCCATGCCTTGACTGGATAAGAATCTATTAAACGAGCTTCCATTTCGTATCGTGTCTATATCCCGAGTGAAATAATGTTCAGTGTCATGTGCTTTAGCAAGTGACATTGAAGATTATTTCACGAGGGACATAAACATGATACAAAATGGTAGCGAGTTTAATATCCTATTTATTACCCATAATCGATCTTAATTTATATCACTCAACTCGTTTGGATGACGCTTCCGTAGGTCGTAGTGCGCCAATCGATGACGTCACGAAGTGTTACGTCCCACTTGGCGTTCTAGTGGGAACGTATGACTTTGATATGTACCAAGATATTTTTAACCATATGGGTAATAAATTACAAATTGTTATAAGTCTGTCATAATCTGACGAGTACAGATGAGTCCTTCGTTGTCTTCTCTTAGGATTCTACGTGCACGTCCAGAACAAACTGTTGTAACACACGCCTGTCATGGGCGCAATTGTTAGTTCACTCCAACTCGTCCGTCCACGACAGAAAAGTCCTTCATGATCTGCGATAGCCAATCAAAAGCCAGAATATGGTGTTATTTCACGTGCAATTGTGTTGTTTTTTCAGCCACTCGGTGCTTAGGAAGCTATTGTCCCGGATCCTATGTGACAGGTGCTAAATGTGTCAACGGATACTGTGTGTGTTCTTCACCCGGATACAATCACTTAACTTGTCTACGTAAGTTTAACTATGTCTGTTCTTTGATATTCTCAGTTAGTCATTTTTAAAGAAATTGTTTAACTTTTATTATTTAGTTTTATCTGTAGAACTGATGTTGTTCATCTGCAACGTTGATACGAAAAACACGTTTAAAGTTCATTTTGTTTAACGACACCACTACAGTACATTGGTTTATTAATCATCGGCTATTGGATGTCAAATAATATGCTCATTTCGACACAGTCATATAAAGGAAACCCGCTACATTGTTCCATTAGTAGCAATGTATCTTTTATGTGCACCATCCCACAGACAGGATAGCGCACACCACGGACTTTGAAATACCAGTCGTGGTGCACTGGCTGGAGCAAAAAATAGCCCAATGGGCCCAACAACGGGGATCCAGTCCAGACCGACCGCGCATCAAGCGAACGCTTTACCACTGGACTACGTCCCGCCTCCAACCAGTGCACCACGACTGGTATATCAAAGGCCGTGGTATGTGCTATCATGTCTGTGGGATTATGCATATAAAAGAACCCTTGCTACTAATGGAAACATGTAGCGGGTTTCCTCTCTAAGACTATATGTAAAAATTACCAAATGTTTGACATCCAAATGTACTCTAGTGGTGTCGTTAAACAAAACAAACGTCTTTACATACAATATTTGAATTCGTTTCCTTACAGCTGAATATGCTGGTTGCTCAATAGAACAAACCAAAGAACCAAAGGCGGTTCCTTCTTTTAATGGCAAGAGGCTATCATCCACATATAGCTGTATCAGTGACACGGCTTGGTTCAATACACGGCTTGACCCTGTCGCCCGAGGTGCACGTGCTTGGTTGCTATGAGAACCTCAACCGCAGGCCACCACGTGCAGCTGTTACTACGGTGGACATACAGGGCAATACAACCAGACCCGTGGTTCTAGTCCTGTCAACGTACGAACCTGTAGCGTGGACGATCAACGTCCCTGCTGGAGTGATCATCCAGAAAATTATAATGGTAAGACTTTATATTCGTTATATGCTGAACAAAACATGGTTAGTTTTCACACGACAATTAATACCATATTTTGTCAGATATGAACACGGCTTGACCCTGAGTAGGTGCACGTAACTTGGTTGAGTAGAACATTCGATAAAACACCAGGGGTATGAGCATCAGTAGTATGGCTTTTGGTTCGAAATCGCCATACAAACATGTAGCGTTGACGTCGAAAACGTTGTATTTGGAGTGATCATCCAATTTTGTCATATATAGAGTTTGAGTAAAAGGGAACTATGGAATCACAACACATGCTGTAACAAAACAGCTGGACTCCCTTTTTAGGCCAAAAAACGCCAGTCTGGTGACGTGACCTCGTAGTCCCAAGGCATGGCTTGAGAGTTGAGTAGTAATATCGATGAGGGGCACAAACATATGCGTGTGACGTCATTAAAGCTTGTATTTGGACGTTTTAGCTACGGGCCCAATTTGTCATATATAAAGTTCTATGTGGATTAAATAAAAATTGCCTAAAAACGCCAGGGGTTAAACCTCGATAAGTAAAATGAGACCACATTATTATTTAAAACGAGTCCAAATGGGAACTATGGAATCACAAAAACATCCACAATGAGGTCCTGGGCTTCCTTCTTAGGCAAACAAAAACTCAGAAAGACGTCTGCTGCTAATCGAAAAGAGTAGCCCATGAAGTGACGACAGCGGGTTTCCTCCCTCAATATCTGTGTGGTCCTTAACCATATGTCCGACGCCATATAACCGTAAATAAAATGTTTTGAGTGCGTCGTTAAATAAACCATTTCCTTCCTTCCAATCATTAACAACAACAAAATCATTCAAATAGCCGAACCGTGCTCCCAAGACAACCCGCATCAGTATTAAGTGGCTATAAGAATGTATGCAAATAAATGAAAAAAAGAAAGAAATGAAACTGTGATTCAGATTATAAAATCAAAATATTTTGTGTTTGCAGTTTGCTTACTACGCCGACCAGAGTTCTGTGACTGTGAATGGCGGATCAAGCCCGCCGGTTGAGAAAAGTAGGGACATCGCCTGTGCTTACGGAAGTGATAACGGAGGATGTCACACTCTGAAGCTGCTCAAGAAAGTCAAGTCCCTGTTTGGTCACGTCACTTCCTTTTCCGGGACATACAAAGTAGACCACTGGTCGCTGAAAGTTGGTGGTTAAATAAAGCAGCTTAGTGTTGTAAAGTTGTTTTGTGCTACATTGACATATTGACACAGAAACAGATGACAGACAATCAATCCTACATATTTTGTAACACAAGTGATCTACAAAACGTTGACTTTATTAGAACGCGAGTTTTATGTATTATTGTTGGTAAATCTGAATGATTGTGTACGAATACGTGATTGTTAAACGCGGTGACATTTATAACATGTTCATTCTAGTGTTGGTTTGTTACATTTTTATTTGCTCTGCTACAATTGGCGTTAGTGAGTTTTCTTTTCATAGAATATCGTGTCAGCTAATTGAAAAAGGGGGTGTTAATTTTTACATTTTATTTATGTTAATTACGAGTCAGATTAAAGATTTAAAATACTGCAGTGTCTAGAATAATGAATTTTGTGTTGCTTTTTGTTAATGTTTGATACTCGGTGTGAAGGTATCACACCCCGTTTGTTATATATAGAATACTAAATGAGCTTGCCTGTCATACATTTTTATGAAACGAGTGAACAGGTTTGGTATATGACGAGCGAAAGTTTAATTACATCATTCTAATATGTGATACACATATATATAGCTTGGAAGATGGGTAAAGGAATCACAGCTTGATGGGGAATTCCAACTGGAATCACAGCTTGATGGGGAATTCCATTAACTGCAATACACATACAACTCCTCTTCAGTAGGGATGAAATACACATACAACTCCTCTTCAGTAGGGATGAGATACACATACAACTCCTCTTCAGTAGGGATGAGATACACATACAACTCCTCTTCAGTAGGGATGAGATACACATATACACATATACACATACAACTCTTCAGTAGGGATGAGATACACATACAACTCTCTCTTCAGTAGGGATGAGGGATACACACACAACAACCTCTTCAGTAGGGATGAGATACAACTACTCTTCAGTAGGGATGAGATACACATACAACTCCTCTTCAGTAGGGATGAGATACACATACAACTCCTCTTCAGTAGGGATGAGATACACATACAACTCCTCTTCAGTAGGGATGAGATACACATACAACTCCTCTTCAGTAGGGATGAGATACACATACAACTCCTCTTCAGTAGGGATGAGATACACATACAACTCCTCTTCAGTAGGGATGAGATACACATAACAACTCTTCAGTAGGGATGAGATACACATACAACTCCTCTTCAGTAGGGATGAGATACACATACAACTCCTCTTCAGTAGGGATGAGATACACATACAACTCCTCTTCAGTAGGGATGAGATACACATAACAACTCCTCTTCAGTAGGGATGAGATACACATACAACTCCTCTTCAGTAGGGATGAGATACACATACAGTAGGGAACTCCTCTTCAGTAGGGATGAGATACACATACAACTCCTCTTCAGTAGGGATGAGATACACATACAACTCCTCTTCAGTAGGGATGAGATACGCATATAACTCCTCTTCAGTAGGGATGAAATACACATATAACTCCTCTTCAGTAGGGATGAGGCAGAGGGGCTGAATAAATGTGTCACTCATGCTGAATAACACCGTGACATTTTAGAATATAGGGATGATCAAATCATATGCTTGACTCTTAAATTTAAAAATTGGGGTGGATGTAGCATTTTTCTAGGGAGATGCAATTTTTTTAAAAAGGTACCTTTAGTCTTACACAGTACACTAACATACTTTATGTAAATATAGTCTTCTCTTAGCCAGAGAGTTTATTACCAGAGTGGGTTTTGGTATCGTCAATATCATATAATAGAAATAAAATACATTATTTTTATTCCTAAAGTATCTTATTGACACGAGGGTAATAATGTCCTTAGCATATAATATCAATCTTAATACGTAGTTTCGTAACGTAACTTTATACAGAAAAAAAAAAAAAAAAAAAAAAAAAAAAAATATAACAATATATATATATATATATATAATGTATGTATGTATGTATGTATGTCAGTATGTGTGTCTCTCTCTCTCGCTCTCTCTCTCTCTCTCTCAGCCGTATTAATGGAATCATAACTTTATACAGACAGGATACTCCACTGTGTTGGTTTATTACCAGAGTAGATTTTGGTTTCTTGTGGATATCCATCCTGGGGTTCTGGGGAGGAAATAGGGGGATACCTGACAAGGGGCAGTGAAGCCTTGACAGAGGTGGAGCACCATTTGGGTAGTCGATCAAGGGGTGGAACACCAGATGGGTAGCCACGAGGAGGTGGATCACCAGACTATGGGTAGCCACCAGGGGGTGGAGCATGTCATGGGTAGCCACCAAGGGGAGGAGACTAGAGAGCAATGTATGTTGTAGATGGGTAGTCACCAGAGGGTGGAGCACCAGATGGGTAGTCTAATAGGAAAATACCCAGGGGTGGAACTTCGGGTGGTTTCGTTAAACCAAACAAAAATCTTAAACTTACATGTACAGAAAGAAAGAAAGAAGTGTTTTATTTAACGACGCACTCAACACATTTTATTTACGGTTATATGGCGCCAGACATATGGTAGGACCACCAGATTTTGAGAGGAAACCCGCTGTCGCCACTACATGGGCTACTCTTTCCGATTAACAGCAAGGGATCTTTTATTTGCGCTTCCCACAGGCAGGATAGCACAAAACATGGCCTTTGTTGAACCAGTTAGGGATCACTGGTAGGTGCAAGTGGTTTACACCTACCCACTGAGCCTTGCGGGGCACTCACCAGGGTTTGGATCGGTATCTGGATTACCAATCCCATGCCTCGACTGGGATCCGAACCCAGTACCACCAGCCTGTAGACCAGATGGCCTAAGCCACGCCACCGGGGGTGGAACACCAGATGGGTAGTCACCAAAGGGAGAACGCATACCCTGACTGTGGGTAACCAGTGTTTGGTGGGGCAGGTTAGCCAGATCCTGATGATACGCCACGCCTGCATCGTGTTTTGCATGTTGATCACGCTTTCCACTGTACGCTAGGAGAAAGGGAGCAATTTCTAAATAAAAAAATTGTTTTATTTAACGACACCACTAAAGCACATTAATTAATTAATCATCGGCTATTGGATGTCAAACAATTGGTAATTATGACTCGTAGTCATCAGAGGAAACCCGCTACATTTTTCCTAATGCAGTAAGGGATCTTTTATATGCACTTTCCCACAGACAGGAAAACACATACCACGGCCTGTGTCCAGTTGTGGTGCACTGGTTGGAACGAGAAAAACCCAATCAGCTGAATGGATCCACTGAGGTGGTTCGATCCTACGACGCAAGCACCTCAAGCGAGCACTCAACCGACTGAGCTAAATTCCGCCCCCAATTTCTATATACCTCTGATGTATTAACTTTTGTTTTAGGATTCTGTTGAATTATTTATTTAGCAAGTTGCCAATCCACGTTGAATCATTGTTTTGAAATATTTTAACAAGTCAATATTTTTCAGCTTTATATTTATAGTTGAGTTGTTAATTTTATATCTCGTAGCTTTCGCTCGTTAGTTACATTTTAAAACAACTCGTTGTAAGATAAATGGTATCTAACGGCCACGCATGTATTGTTCTCTACTTAGTATAGAATAAAGTTGTTTCTTTTTCAAACAATAGGTAATCTTTAAAAAAAAAAAATCTTGGACTTAAATTTTCTTGGTTTAAAAGCACACACACACATTTAATTTAAATTTTCTTGGTTTAAAAGCACACACACACATTTAAATGGTAAAGTTAAATTCGTGCATGGAAAAGGTAGCATCATAAATTCGTATTATATGTATTGTGTATTATATTTCCGTTGTGTTCTTAAATTCGTTGATTGCATTAATCCACGAAATACACATCCATTAGATCACCACGAACAGTAAATTAATAGTGAATATTTAGAGCTAAGTAACAGTGGTGATCATGGGACCAACTGACTCCTCGGAAACCTTTAGGTGAGCACTCTCCAACTGAGCTATAACACACACACACATACGCACGTACGCGCACGCACACACACACACACACACACACACACACACATACGCACGTAAGCACGCGCACACACACACACACACACACACACACACACACACACTCGTCCAATCAATGGACAAAATCAGATGGGAGAAAAAAACAAAATAATATCGACCGTAAAGTGAATTATCTGCATTTAATTGTGTCAGATGCATCTGATTACAAAAGAACGACGATGACAACAACAACTACTACAACAAAAATGTGAATTACTTACTACAGGGTTTTTAAACTGTTCGCGTTATTTCACAAATCATGTACACGATGACAAAAACAACGTAAAGTTTATATATATCTTATTACCTCGTATAAAGCTCATAAAGACTGGATGCGGCTCGTGCGTGCGGTCCGACTACTGCGTCTGATGAAGCCGCGGTTTCCATTTTGGCCATATACTAGTATACCAGATACGAATATTTCATTGCGGCTGGTTGCAAGGAAATGTTTTATTTAACGACGCACTCTACACATTTTATTTACGGTTATATGGCGTCGGACATATGGTTACGGATCACACAGATATTGAGAGAAAAAACTCCTGTCGCCACTTCATGAGCTACTCTTTTCGATTAGCAGCAAGGGATCTTTTATACGCACCATCCCACAGACAGGATAACACATACCACGGCCTTTGATATACCAGTCGTGGTGCACTGGCTGGAACGAGAAATAGCCCAATGGGCCTCCCGATAGGGATCGATCCCAGACCGACCGCGCATCAAACGAGCGCTATACCACTGATACGTTTTATAGGCGAACTCATAGCAAGCATCCAGTCTAGACGCTCTTATTGAAACTAATAGCGTTCGATTAATTTTCTTTACCCGCACCGCACGCACGCACCGCATCCAGTCTATATTCACCTGTAGACAAGTGTATTGGTAAATAATAATAAAAAATATTCTTCTTATTACTTATAACACTTAGTTTCCAACTCTTAGTTTCCAGTGGTCCACTTGATACGTCCCCGAATACGACGTGATGTAGCCCAGTCGTCGTTGAAGCAGTTTCAGGAGTTTGACAGTTTCATCTTCACCGCCGTCGTCGTCAGACTCAGTGATGGCGGCGTCATTACGGACAACGTCTGGCTCCAAATCAAGGTCGCCCGATACTGTTACAGAACTTTCCGTTAGATGGTAGGCGAACTGTAATTTAGACGTTCACAAAAGCACAGCATTACTTCGAATTTATTTTATATACCGGTACTTTTTATTATATGTATACAATAACACACACATCTACATACATATCTACACACACACACACACACACGCACAAACCACGCGGGCACAAAGGTAATTTATTATATATTTTCGAATCAATTTTTTCTATACGTTCATTCCTCCATTCATTCATTCATTCATTCATTCATTCATTCATTCATTCATTCATTCATTCATTCATTCATTCATTCATTCGTTTATTTATTCATTAGTTGAATACTGCTATTTCCATCTCCTGTCATGTTTTACTTTAGATATTAAAGGGACCTTTTAACTACTGTAATTACATGTTAAATATATTGTTCCAAATAAAATATTCGTGGTTGTATTTTAAACGGTTTTCTGATCGTCCTAGTGTTTGCACTAGGTCAAACTAGCCCATTCATAAGTAAATAAATATATACTCATTTATAAGTGATAAAATATTCATTTATTTTTAATGCTGTTAATTGTTGTAATAGATAACATGGATTATTTATATATATATATAACTTAGATGGTTTTAGTGGAAACAATTATTTTTAAAAGTTAACTTTATTCTAAACTGATGAAAATTGTTTGCATATTTTTTTTATAAACAAACCATAAAGTATGCCTAATGTTGTGTAAATTGATAAATTGATTAAACATGATTTCAGTATGAAAAATCTACATTAAAAATTAATTATTTTAAATTACTTTTTTCTTTTTTTGGGGGGGGGGGTATCAACAGTTAAAATTGGGCAAGTGGATTTTTCACCATGGCCAGTGAATATTCAAATCTACTGGTCTATGGCAAGTAAATTAAAAACCAAATTCTAGAACCCATGTTAGGTCAAAATTATTGGGATACCAAATACAGTTTGGGCTACTTACGAATATTAAGACGATCAGTAACACATTGAATCTACAGACACTGATATTCTAAACAAGGAAATATACAGCAACCGTGATTAGATTGTGTATGCATGTTTCTTCTAAAATAGTTTTGTTGCTGAAGGTTGGACAGAACATGTATTACCCATTATACTGATGCCCCACAACGTCATTTAAAGTCTTTGAAAATCCGTTTATTTGACGGCAGAGTCATTACTATTGTTTCTTTTTGTTGTGTGTTTCTTTGTTGGGGTTTTTGTGTGGTTTTTTGCTTGTTGGTTGTTTCTTTTTGTGTTGTGTTTCTTTTTGTTGTTGTTTTTTTGTTTGTTTGTTTTTATTGTTGTTGTTGTTTGTTGCTGTTTGTTGTTTGTTGTTGTTGTTTGTTTGTTTGTTTATTTTGTTGTTTGTTGTTTGTTGTTGTTTTTGAATGTTTTTTTGTTTGAAAAAATTGTTCATTCCTAATCACTTGTAATATCAAAGAACATGGCATGTACTGATGTAAAAAAATACCAGGGAACACATCGCATTGTAGACCAAATTTAATTCATACTAGCGTAATAGTTTGTCTGTATTTCACACCAAGTTGTAATGTGGGATTGAATGTCTGTATTGGATGTGCCGCCTATGGAATTCCCAAACAACTTTGATAATATGAATTGATTTTTGATGCATCATTATTTTTTTGCTAGAGGTTATCCTTATCCTTATCCAATTATTTCATTAGTAGCAAGGGATCTTCTATATGCACCATCCCACACAGGATCGCACATACCACGACCTTTGATATACCAGTCGTGGGGCACTGGCTGGAACGAGAAATAGCCCAATGGGCCCATCAACGGAGATCGATCCTAGACGGACCGCGCATCAGGCGAGCGTTTTACCACTGGTCTGCGTCCCACGCCCTGTATATAAGATGATGTCTACGTGTTGTGGTTTTCTTCTCATGATTAGTAGCATAGGTTTCACAATTACTATTATTATGTTTACTAACTAATCACGGCAATTATACAAAGTACTGGGGGGTAACGTTCGTATTGTGCTTTCTTAACCATGACAAGTGTAATTTAACTTTAACTAGATTTTAGTAAAGAAGCGTTCAGACTGAGCAACTTGAAGTAACGAGTTGTATCATGCATATATGTATTGCACTCGTTTTGCTTGCTGCATGACTTGTAGTATGCATTTACAACAGATATACGATTTATTGTTCCTCGACTGCATAATACAAGTGGTTACAAGTCACATCATAGGCGTCGGGAGGCTGGGTCCGACGAACAAAACCCATCCTCACTCTTAAGAAGACGCGGATGCGCGGTCGGTTTAGGATCGATCCCCGTTGGTGGCCCCATTGTGCTATTTCTCGTTCCAGCCAGTGCTCCATAGCCGGTGTAACAAACGCCGTGGTATGTACTATCCTGTCTTTGGAATGGTGCATATAAAATATCCCTTGCTGCTAATCGAAAAGACTAGCCCATGAGGTGGCGACAGCGGGTTTCCTGTGGAAATATCACTTGTAGGTATTCGGTACCGCCTTGTACCCCCAGGCGATATTCGGTTATTGTAATAAATAGCTAGGATTTAGATTTATCGGGGAGAAACATATTGGAAGGCTTCCAGGGAACGTTAGTCCGTTTGGACTTGGTAAATATTATTTCTGCTCTGTTGTATAACCTTGATGTGATTGATGTGACTTTAAATATTTTAATACTGTATTATACCAATATTATTTAGACAGTGTTTCCGGTAACTGACGAAGTAAATTGTAGGCTTCACAGTTCTAAAAATATAAAGCTTAGCCGGTCATCCTAGAGGACCTAGGTAAACTGTATGTTATTGTCTTTATTGTGATAGGTACCAGTATTAAGTCTGTATTACAGGTTACTGAATGAGTAGTTAAGGGTTAATTAAAAATTAACCAGTTAGGAATAGAGTTGTAATTCCTTTATTAATTAAGTTCCCCTGGAAGCGTTTCTCAATTATCACACGTGTGGGTGTTGTATCACGGTGAAGTGATTAGAATTTTGTGTAAACTAGACACCTAGTGATTAACTAATTAAGTGATTAGTTCTGGATTGTTATTATTATTGTTGTTGTTAACTAATTAACTGCGGCAAATATATTTGTCAGCTTAAAGTTAATACAGATTCCAAAGTGTATTGTGTTTTGGTTGTGTTTTCTAGTGAACTAACGTGCTATATTTTATATACTTTATATAGATCTTATCTCTGTTTATACCTAGAGCCGAGCCGCTCGGGTATACACTGCCCGATACAGAGAGATCTAATAGATATACAGTTAGGAGAGATATTTGGATACTCGTGTTTCATTCAGTTACGGGTATTATAGGATCCCCGTGACAATGCGGAAAAACATATATTTGATATGTAATTACAGTCGTTAAAAAGTCTCTGTTAGTCGGTAACATCTTAAAAACTGCAGGAAACTCAGGAATGTCCCTTTAACAAATATACCTTCCTTTCCACAGGAATAGCCTGTACACTAGTTTGTTTCTTAACTCTTTATTAAGTAAAAATATCGCAAATACCATATGGTTGAATCAGTATTGTTAATTAAGCATTTGTGATGCATTTGATATATACATGTAGGCGTACGGGCTCCTATTTTCGTAAAGGGGGGGGGGGGGGGGAGGAGGAGGCAGGATAGCTTTTGCCCGAATTAAACGGAAATGCGCGAATCTGGAAATACATGATAAAAAGGTCTCAGGTTAGCACGTTTTGCCAGAACATCTGTATAATTCGAGACTTTACTAGTTGGCCCCCGGCCCCCCCCCCCCCCCCCCCCCCCCCCCACCCCCCGTCTCGCACGCATATGATTTTGTAGTGCCAGAATACCAGGGCAGTAGCGCTAAGGTCTACAGCAAATTTGTGAAGACCAAGTCTTTTGTGTGTATATGCGCTTCTTATAAAAATACTAGTATTCGTTGAGAAAAGTGTATTTGTATCAACCAGATCAAATATTATGAAGCAATAAAATGAATGTCATAGCTTGTCGGTGAAGCGGTGATTCCCGAGTTTGCTGCATTGTAAGATGTTTCCGACTAATAAAATATTTCAACAATTAAACTTAAATGTTAAATATATTTTCTCTTTTAGAATAACAGTGTCTGTATATTCAATGTGTTTCTGGACGTCTTAATATTTGTAAGAAGCCCAAACTGGATTTTGTCTTCAAATAATTTCGTACGTACGACAAAACTATATTTTAGCAAATAAAATGAAATTTAACCTAGTACAAATATTAGAACGATCAGAAACACGCTTAATATACAGCCACTAATATTTTATGCAAAAAAATATATTTGATATGTAATTACAGTCATCAAAAAGTCTCTGTTAGTCGACAACATCTTAAAATATTGCAGCAAACTCAGGAATGTCCCTTTAAAATATGAATATCTGTGATGTTCATTTCACCCTAATCTTTGCAGTATTAATTAACGTTGACTGCCTATAGGAATTTCGTACGTCATATTACCCCCACCTAAATATAAAACAAACGTTTTGATTTGATAAAAAAACGCGTATGTGCAATCCTCCTGTATTTGGCATGGTGCATATAACGGGTCCCAGGGTCCTTTGACCAGTTGTGGTGCACTGGTTGGAACAAGAAAAGCCCCAATCAGTTGAACGGATCCACTGAGGAGGTTCGATCCTGCGACGCAAGCACCTTAACAAAGCGCTCAGCCGACATAGCTAAATCCCGCCGCGTGTATGCATGTATACATGTATGTATGGATGGATGGATGGATGTATCTATCTATGTATATTATATGTATTTTTTTGCATATATGCATTGATATTTGTATGCATGTATGTATGTATGTATGTATGTATGTATGTAGTCATATATGTATATACAAATGTATGTATGAATAACTGCATGAGTGGATGCATACATGGACAGATGGATGAACAGATGGGCGAATGAATGTATGGGTGAGTATATGGTTGGATAGATGTATGTGTAAATAAATACAGGGGTGGATGGGCAAACATTCCGATCCTTCCTCTCTGCCGTCCCTGAAAACAACAGAATGTAATGTCGTGCTCGTGTCACTCTGGATGACTGGCTTTCCGGCCCGTGCGTTAAACGGGGAACGGAAGTCAGCATGCTTCCGGTCTATAAACTGGGCTGCGTTCAGCCAGACCGAGCAGAAAAAAAAAAATGTCCGCTACACTGGTTTAAAAGCTTCACATTGAACCAAATGGCCACGTCGGAAGCCAATCAAACAGTTCGCTAACGTTAGCGAAACGTTTGCTGGCTGAACTTAGGTCTGCTCACAAACAGCCTTGACCTCGACTCCAGTATGTAAACCTCTGCGCAGTATTCCACTTGCAAATATGAATGCCAGGATTTTATTGTGTGTTTACTTACTGCAAATGACCGTAGATGATGTACATGGCCATCGCAGGCAGTTTAGAAAACAGATGGAAATGATAAACGCGAAAATTAAACGGGAGGTAGAGGTTGCCATTGACATGATGCAAGATCAAATGCATGATGAATTCACGGATTTGATCGAAGAGTACGACAGACGTGGCCTAGAGGAAAAGATCAGCGTTCTGAAAGACCGGCTGAGCATTGAAAAGGTAAAGCGAATATCGTTAGAAAAAAAGATGGAGACGCTGGTATTAAAAGTTGATTCTCTGGAAAGACGAATTTCAAAACAGACTTGCTCACACCAACAGCAGGATGGTGTGTCGGCGTCGGCAGCTGCAACATCGTCGGTGAGTTCAGGTGACCACGTCAGGCACAGAAGGGCAATCCAACCACCTGGTGGCTTCCTGCAATAGGTGAGAATCGGTCTAGATCTATATGGCACCTACTCCGAAGGGACGTAGAAAGTGTGGTTGTTTCTACGTCCGAATATTGTATATATATAGCTGGTATTCAAACTTTGTGGTACCATATTTCAACCGTTTCTCAACCGAGTGCAACAAATGGACGCACAAAGCAACAATCATCAGGGGCGTGTTCGCAGGAAAATTTGCAGGGGGGGGGGGGGGGGGGGTTCGAGCGCGAATCGCCCGTGGCGGCCACGGATCGTCTGACTGGGCCCTCCCCCCGAATAAGTTTGAAATAATTACGTATCATAGGGCTATTCTGACGTGTTTCTCGAGCTAGCCCATCTGAGCTTTCTGAAAAACCAAAATTTCAACCGTTTCTCGGGGGTGAACAAATGGGGGCACAAAGCAAAAATGTATAACCTGCCGTACTCACTAAATCCCGATTGAAGTACTTGCATCATTGTTAACAAAATAAATCTTCCAACGACAACATAAAACAATTTGCCCGCCATATTAAATTTGCTAAATAGAGGGAAGCAACTCACCCTGCACAGTAAGACAAGTATTGACTTAATGTGCGCCGTGCACTATATCGCACTGTGATAGTTTTAACCACACTGACGCAAACACTAGCACTTCACAAAAGTTAATTAGTATTTATAAATCACGGTAATACGAACGGTTAGTTTATCATGACGTAAGAGAAACAGGGAGGTAATACTGCTGTCATTTTGACCGTGTCATGTTGAAACATGGTAGTTTGTTAAGGCACGCTTTTAAATTTGCTTAATGATTTGATTATAACTATTGTCTTTGTCACATATAGGTATGGTCCTTAACCATATGTCTGACGCCAAATAACCGTAAATAAAATGTGTTGAGTGCGTCGTTAAATAAAACATTTTCTTTCTTTTTTGGGGCCACATATAGAAACACACGCGTGTACACTGTCTCTGTGTCTCTTTCTGCTTGTCTGTTTTTCTCTGTCTCTGTCTTGCTCTGTCTCTCAGTCTGTCTGTCCTCTCTCTCTCTCTCTCTCTCTCTCTCTCTCTCTCTCTCTCTCTCTCTCTCTCTCTCTCTCTCTCTCTCTCTCTCTCTCTCTCTCATCTCATCTGTGTGTGTGGGGGGGGGGGGGTTGTGGGGGTAGTTCGGGTGGGTGTTGACGTATAAGCTTGTTATATGATTTGACGTTCAGTGTTAGATGTTAGTTAAACTTGGGTCTAGTGTGTTTCATATCGTAATGTTTAGTTATACAGTATAGTTGATATTTTTTGCCACGAAGCATATTCTCATTTTAAAATGCCACTTTTTTGGTCACATATAGAAACACTCACACGCGTGTACACTGTCTCTGTGTCTCTGTGTCTCTTTCTGCTTGTCTGTTTTTCTGTCTCTGTCTTGCTCTGTCTCTCAGTCTGTCTGTCCTCTCTGTCTCTCTGTCTCTCTCTCAGTCTCTCTCTCTCTCTCTCTCTCTCTCAAAGCATCTGTGTGTGGGGTGGGGTGGGGTGGGGGTGGGGGGTGTTTGCGGGGGTAGTTCGGGTGAGTGTTGACGTATAAGCTTGTTATATGATTTGACGTTCAATGTTAGATGTTAAACTTGGGTCTAGTGTGTTTCATATCGTAATGTTTAGTTATACAGTATAGTTGATATTTTTTGCCAGGAAACATATCCTCATTTTAAAATGCCACTTAGCCCAGTGGTAAAGCGTTCGCTTGATGCGCGGTCCGTCTGGGATCGATCCCCGTCGGTGGGCCCATTGGGCTATTTCTCACTCCAGCCAGTGCACCACGACTGGTATATCAAAGACCGTGGTATGTGCTATCCTGTCTGTGGAATGGTGCATATAAAAGATCCCTTGCTGCTAATCGGAAAGAGTAGCCCATGAAGTGGCGACAATATGTGTGTGGTCCTTAACCATATGTCCGACGCCATATAACGGTAAATAAAATGTGTTGAGTGTGTCGTTAAATAATACGATGATGAAGTAACTTTGACAGTTAAAAAAAAAAGGGACGGGGGGTCTGATTGGCTAAATGCACCACGTGACGTCCCAACATAGGTATTGCAGTATGTGTTACAATCGCGAAAATGTCCCATCGCGCTATAAATATATCGTGCGCACTCCAAGTGGTTTGACCTGGTTATATGTCGTAGCGTACGACTTTTAATAGTTTTCCCTTTGTACACCTTGAAATTAGCTCATACAACTGTTTCAACGAACAACATTTCCAGCCTAGAGCTCGACGCGGTAAGACGTGTTTGTTTCGCTTGTGCATACTGCACGTGCTTTCGTGTGCTCGAATTGGGAATCCTCCATTTTGTTTTGTTTTGTTTTTGTCAGCGAAATGGGAGTTTTCTACTGGAATGTATGCGGCCATTGGAACTTATTGAACGCATCTCGTTTCGACAGACTGCACCACCAGGTTGGATTCTTTTTTTAGCGAGATTCCTTATCTCCACGTCATTTCTCTGGCTATGTCCACCAGTTTTTCCGTGACTCGTATGACGGCCATTCTGCAGAACGCCACGGTTGTTCGCGTTTAGTCTCTACATGTCCAAGCCTGTCCTAGCAGCACTGGAGATTTAGTTCATCAAGATAAACGTCTCCGGCACGATATTTATTATTGTGATGTTTATTGCTGTGCCGTAACGTTTATCCATTGGATCGAATTTTCCATTTGCAATCACGATTTAATAAAATCAGGCATATGTGCTTTATTTAAGAGCTTCAACACGTACAACAACGTATTTTAATAAATTTTAGACAAAAATATTAAGTACAATACCTTTGGTAACCTTTCCAGAATTAGATGTTTGAAGATGACACATTTGTACATTTGAAACCTACTTTTATCCTGGCACATAGGAAATGCGGAATGAAAATTTTGCGGAACAAGAATTATTCGTATCAAGCATTTTATGTACACCCAATAAAAAGAAATATTGCAGAACTGAATGGAATTGATTATTTATTTTGTTATTTGTGTTTCTATATATGTGCTCTGTGTGGGTTGCTTTATATGCATTATTAATATTATCGCATTCAAGTTTTGGGGAACGGCCTCAGTGGCGTCGTGGCAGGCCATCGGTCTACAGGCTGGTAGGTACTGGGTTCGGATCCCAGTCGAGACATGGGATTTTTAATCCAGATACCGACTCCAAACCCTGAGTGAGTGCTCCGCAAGGCTCAATGGGTAGGTGTAAACCACTTGCACCGACCAGTGATCCATAACTGGTTCAACAAAGGCCATGGTTTGTGCTATCCTGCCTGTGGGAAGCGCAAATAAAAGATCCCTTGCTGCCAATCGGAAGAGTAGCCCATGTAGTGGCGACAGTGGGTTTCCTCTCAAAATCTGTGTGGTCCTTAACCATATGTCTGACGCCATATAACCGTAAATAAAATGTGTTGAGTGCGTCGTTAAATAAAACATTTCTTTCTTTTTCTTTTCAAGTTTTGGGGTGTATTATTATTTTTTATTATTATTAAAAAAATAATGATTGTCAGTACAGGTCATTACTTATTTTAAGGCCTTCATTTATTTACTTTTTTAAAAATTATTATTTCCTTTAGTATTTTTGAAAAATTGTTTATTATTACAGGCCATTACTTACATGCGTTTCAAAAGTTTTTCTCTTGTTTTTTTTCTTAAAAAAATCTTAGTTTAATTATCATTGCAGGTCATTAGTTATTTTAAGGGGTTTATTTAATTATTTATTATTCATTTTTACTCTTCATTTTTGTTTTATTATTAATTTGTTTTTAGCTATAATTACTGGTTATTAGTTATTTTAGGGTTTTTATTCAATTTAAAACAAAAACAAAATATTATAAATTTCTTATAATTAACCTGCACAACCCCCAACTCCACAACCTAAAAAAATCATTGATTATAATTGTTTCATTAATCTTTCATAATATTTAGCAAGTTCTGAGGAAAGGTGCACAGACACACAAATAAATGGGGAAACAGACAATATGAAAGTTAAACTAACTGTTGAAAATATTTTATACATATACATCTAAAATGTTATAATGATTTTCACTGACACATTCAAGTCTGAAAATAGTAACATCAGATGCCTCATAGCAACAGTTGCCCTAGGCATGGACCTCGATATACCTGACGTAGACATTGTCGTCCATGTTGGTGCCCCAATTTCGGTGTTGTCCTACTGGCAGGAAGTTGGCAGATGTGTACGAGATGGAAGGAGAGGTTATGCCATGACTGTATACGACCATTTTACTCTGTCCTTAAAAACCACAGAAAAAGATCTGGCAAAGTTGTTAGGAATGCAAATCACGTTTGTAGCCTACTCGTGCAAATGTGATGAATAAATTTGAAGGTATCACCAGTGATAGTGATGATACACAATGTGGACAATGTGACACAAATGCTATTTGCAAATGCGCTAGATGCTAATGTTGTTCTACCCGCACTGCTCAATGTCCCTGCCAAGATAAAATTAAATTTGGAATAGAAAAATGTCTAAATTTGTAAATTACATTATGAATACGTGGTAGTAAACGTCACCTGTGATATGTGTTTTGCACCTTTCAATAATAGGTGTGGAAAACGTTAAGAGTTGCTGCCATAGCCTCGCAACCATGTGAAGTTGTATTGTACTGATGTGTTTCATTCATACTGTTGATGACAACTGCTGTTAGTGATAATTCATTCCTACTTACCTAATTTAACATTAACTGTGTTGTTGAGGATTGCCTCGCAACCATATGAACATTTATTGTAATAATTAATGTATAACTGTGACTTGGTGACAACTGCTGCTTGTGATAACTGCCTTGTACCTGTCTGCACATCGGCTAAACCGAAGTGTACTTTGATTCCTACTTAACCATTTGAACATTAACTGTGTTGTTGAATGTAATTAATTCATAAGTGTGACTTGGTGACAACTGCTGCTTGAGACAACTGCCTCGTACCAATGTGTGTTAAACACGGGTAAGCACACTAAATTACGAATAATGCACATTAATTACGAATAATGCACATTAACAAGAAAACAACAAGAAACAAGCAAAAGTAAAGTTTGTTTTATTTAACGACGCCGCTAGAGCACATTGATTTTTTATCTTATCATCGGCTATTGGACGTCAAACATATGGTCATTCTGACACTGTTTTTAGAGGAAACCCGCTGTCGCCACATAGGCTACTCTTTTTACGACAGGCAGCAAGGGATCTTTTATTTGCGCTTCCCACAGGCAGGATAGCACAAACCATGGCCTTTGTTGAACCAGTTATGGATCACTGGTCGGTGCAAGTGGTTTACACCTACCCATTGAGCCTTGCGGAGCACTCACTCAGGGTTTGGAGTCGGTATCTGGATTAAAAATCCCATGCCTCGACTGGGATCTGAACCCAGTACCTACCAGCCTGTAGACCGATGGCCTGCCACGACGCCACCGAGGCCGGTAGAAACAAGCAAATGCGTGATCTCTTGCCACCCCGTTTCATCCCTCTATGTTTGTCTCCCCCAACCCCCTCTGTGTTGTGTGTATATATAAGTGTGTGTGTGTAAAGGAAACATTTATAAATGGAAAAGCACGTTTTTATTCAGTTAATAATTAAATTAATTAAGTAATTAATTATTATTATTAAATCAATAATTTATTTATTATGTTATTTATTTATAATAATTACTAACATTATTCAGTAATTTATTATTATATTATTTATTAAGTATTAATTAATAATTGTTTAATTATATTATTTAGTTGTTATTATTACTTAATTTATTATTTATTAATTGATTTAAAAAAATATTATTCATTAATTAGTTTATTTATTTATTTATTTATTATTATTATAATTCTTCTTCTTCTTCTTATTATTATTAAATGTGATATTTTATTAAATATCGTGGAAGAAACTCGTGAACCCGAGACGAATAATAATAAAAAATAATCCGATCCCGCCAATAGTTTTCAATCACATTTTAAATATGCTCATAATGGCCGGTGGGAATATTCGAGATTTTGTTCGTAACTGAAAATTGGATTAATGCAGGATTACTATTTGGACAAAATGTCAATTTATACGTAAAACGTAACTCGGGAGCTTTTCTTTATACAGTAAGTGTTTGTATTTGTTATTACATCTCATATTTCGCCACGAAATAATTAATTCCATGATTGTATCGATTCCGCCTGAAAATTGGGCGGAAAGTGCACGCCTGTTTTTGCTGTTAAACTTGTAAACATCGGAGGTCCAATAAATGTCAAAATGTTAAAAAACGGACCGTAGATGTTTACCTTGGTGAACTATGGAAGATTGACCGCCCCACTCTAAGAAGAAATAGGAAGCGAGATCGACCCCTACTACTCTTTTCTAGACTTTACTTTGCTTTATATTGATACCATCTCATATCCTCCGGAGTCGGGCCCGTCCGCACCACTATACCAACCCTTGACGACTGGACTATACCCTAGTCTGATGCTCTCTATCATTTAGACGGATCCGGCTTCTCAAGATCTGTATTTCAGCACAGCACTACACCTTCAACGTCAATCTAGGGGTTTTCTTGACAGGATGCAACCCATCTCGTCCCTACAAGCTGTGCACCTTAACGGCCATAACGAGGCCACTCACGTGGACACATAGATCGGACTTTAAACTTTTAGACCTTCGTTCAAAATTTTATGTCGAAATTACTTCTTTTTAAAAATATTATTAAATAGTCCGATCCTTTCTTCTTTCTCATATTTATTTTTGGACTGTCCTATTAAAATGCTCCAAATTATATAAATATTCAGCCGAGCAGTCAATTCCGTTTATTTTTGGCTTGTAACTTTTTATTTTATTTTTTAAAATTCTATTAACTTTTTTACTAATTGCTATTGTAAACATTCTGCCTATTTTAAACTCTAGTATACCCCTCCTTTCTGTCCCGGACCAGTCACTGGCGAAGTCAGAGATTGTGCCCGGGAGAGACGTGCTTGAACCTTAATTGGATATAGGCACGTTAATATGTTATCCGATCCAATCAACGAACAATGATGCTTTAGTGTTACAGTATATGTACAGACAGCGATCATTATACATAAGTATGATAATACTGTAATACAAACAAATAGTACGTGAAACGGGGTCACAGCTGATGTGAACTGCTATTGTTATAACGTGTTTGACTGTGTGTGTACACAAAATGTATTGCTGGCTGGCTGGCTAATTTTAACATGCTCATGATATACCACGAAGGTTTCGATCATGTCTATGTCGAGTCCTGTCTCTGTATAGCCAGGGGTTTGACTCGGGACAGATAAGTATTGCAAGCAACTGATTCAATACTTTGTCTAATAAATACTATATTATTTTCTTCACTTGTTATTATATCGGTTTTATGGGTGAGAGAAAAAAGGATGTTATGATGTAATATAGTAACTGTAATTCTAACGTGTGGTGAAATACATGAAAGTTATAAATAGATCAGCTGGTTAGAGAAAGAAAGGAAGAAAGAAATGTTTTATTTAAAGACGCACTCAACACATTTTATTTACGGTTATATGGCGTCAGACATGGTTACGGACCACACAGATATTGAGAGAGGAAACTCGCTGTCGCCACTTCATGAACTATCCTTTTCGATTAGCAGCAAGGGATCTTTTATATGCACCATCCCACAGACAGGATAGCACAAACTTAAGGCAATAAATAAACTTGCTGAATAGCAATACCTGTGCTGGGACATCACGTGATGCATTTAGCCAATCAGAGCGCCGTTCCTTGTCCCTTGATGTTCAACTGTCAAAGTTACTTCATCAACCACAGACTTCGTGTGTCACTGGTTGGAACGGGAAAAACACCAATACCCCGAGGGCAATTCAACATCTGAAGAGGTTCAGCGGAACTAAAAATATGTATAGGGTGTATACTACCAAATCAAATCCCATAGACGACAATAGTAACATATGTGGCTAAAACTCCTACCTGCAGCGTATCAATCGACATAAACGCTACGGATATAAATACTACCACCTCTCACACTTAAAGTGAATCAGAAAAAATTGGGGGTCAATCTGCTCGTTTCTGAGATAACGGATAGCGTCTATGACTACCCTAGTTTTGCACAAAATTCGAGTACCTTTTATTACAGGTACCCCATACATGTTTCAAGCACAAGGCTACTTAACACACTGGTACTAGATGAAATAAAATTGCATTTTTTTTTACCCAGATGAAACTATTATTTTTTACAACCAACACACTCACATTTATAACCAATCACAGGACTTGTGGTGTTCACTTTTCTATCAAAAGTTCGGTGCACCTCGAACTTTGACCCAGCCAGAAGTTATTTGGTCTAGTACTACCTATACTGCTAACAAACATTTTTCAAAAGGTGTCCAGCTATGTGTCTTTATGACAACCAGGGTCTGGTGTATTCTGACATAAACTGACAACCTCACTGAAACTGTTGTTTCTACAGTGCAACCTAATATAATGTACACCTCAAAAGGCATATATATTGCATGTAGTTTTGTACAAATGCAATATGTCATATTAAACAACAAAATGTTTTAAAATAAAACTTCTGAAGATATTTACTTTCAGTTGGGTGTGTGTACTGAGGTATATATGTAGAGACAACAAAGATAGTCAGAGTACCTCTACCCATTTAAAGAATTCCATTAAAACACATGCACTTGACTGACCCCTAGATTATGAAGACCTTAACAGGCACATCAAAGAAATATCAGTATTAAAAAAATACACTGTCTGAGGAAGGAAACACAAACATGACTGTACCTGTATGAAGTAATGACTTAATGTCCTGAACATTAGTGTTGGGAGGAAATCCTGTATGTTGGATGTGGGTGTCTTCATGTTACCAGGTGTGGGAATTTCAAATCCATCGGCCATGCTGATTTTCATAATGAACCATAAAAACCATTGGCAGCCACCAATATTCCTGACTATATTTTATTTATAGCCTACTGTAGTTGGATGTTTTAATAGTTGTCATATCTGGAATTTTCATGCAGCTTTCACACATTTATTTTTGATTAATTACTGAAAAAAGCTATTTTTAAATGACAAAATTACCCGAACATATATTTTCTTGCATTATTTTCTAATCCGGATGAATACAATATGTATATTGGATGTATGCCTACAATCTGTAATCCAGCATTTTATTTAGCTAGTAACATTAGGTAATACAGCTTTAACAATAAAATAAATTATCAACTTAAACCAAGGCAGATTATCAAATCTGAAAAAAAATGGTTCTGAATCTAGTATAAACTCAAAATGCTCTTCATGAGAGCTAACTAAGTGATTATTAAGAAGAAAAAAAATGATTTGGAGATCTAAGTATATGTTTAGCAACCTAATTGTTATGTATAAATTAGAACAGAAGGCACAATAGTGACAACAAATTTAATTATGTTTTTGGTAAAGTTTTTCTTCAAATTTACTTTAAATTTTGCATAAAACTACAAATTTGCCTAAAATATAACTTAGCACCCTATAAATATGTCAAAATGACAATAAAAATCAAGTTCTTTACAAATTTGAGTTTTCAGAATTTCATACATGAAAAATTAACAATGTTAATGGAAACTAAAGACATTAACCCACTATTGGCACATGCTATTTTTAATATAAAAATAAATTGCTATTAAAACCTTAGTTCAGGTTGCCTATATATAATACCATATTTAAGAGCAGTTGTATATGGCAGGTCAAATACCATGTAAAAAGAAATTATTGAAATCTTTACAGTATGAATTATAGGCCAAAACCAACTTTTCTTCAGTGCTAACTTTGATTCAAACTCCATTCAGAGCCATGTACAGAGGTTATTGTCAAGGTCAAGGTCACTGTGAACTTGCATTGTCGAGTGATGGCTAATTAATCAACCAGTATAGTTTAATTAAATAAAATGACAAAATCATAATATTTTTTATTATGCACTGAATATGTGCTATAGGGTGTATACTACCAAATCAAATCCCATAGACGACAATAGTAACATATGTGGCTAAAACTCATACCTGCAGTGTATCAATCGACATAAACGCCACGGATATAAATACTACCACCTCTCACACTTAAAGTGAATCAGAAAAAATTGGGGGTCAAGCTGCTCGTTTCTGAGATAACGGATAGCGTCTATGACTACCCTAGTTTTGCACAAAATTCGAGTACTTTTTTTTACAGGTACCCCATACATGTTTCAAGCACAAGGCTACTTAACACACTGGTACTAGATGAAATAAAATTGCATTTTTTTTTTACCCAGATGAAACTATTATTTTTTACAACCAACACACTCACATTTATAACCAATCACAGGACTTGTGGTGTTCACTTCTCTATCAAAAGTTCGGTGCACCTCGAACTTTGACCCAGCCAGAAGTTATTTGGTCTAGTACTACCTATAGAGTTATATTAATTAAAACATTTTTTTTTTTTTTTTTAACATGTTCCATTTCTCGAGGGTTTTTTTCTTTTCTTTATACCTGGTGTGCTGAAAAAACCCGTCTCAATTTCTAAAATTGATTCACGGGAAGCGTACTTGCAAAACAAAATATATTAAACATATACACGAAATCACTTTCATTATTGTGTGTTTGCATTATAAGTTTCCGTTAATACATACTTAATTTTAAACAGTGCATGACAACAATCCTAACTGTATAAAATGAGGTACCATTGAAAAGCTACTTAATATATGAAGTACGTACTAAACAATTGTGATCGATTGGTCTAACGGTTTATTCTACCACAGACCGTTATCTGTGTTTGTTTCTTCTTTTTGTGAGGATAAAATGTACTTCCTTACTATTGTGGAAACTATAAAGCCGTATCCTAAAGCTGTATGCGAGCGACGTGAGCAATTTAAAAAAAAACCCCAAAACAACATCCTAACCGTTATCTGTTAATATGTCGTGCTTTATGTTTTATGTATTTATGTATATGTATTATGCTTTGTCTTGCTACATCCTAACCGTTATCTGTTAATATGTCGTGCTTTATGTTTTATGTATTTATGTATATGTATTATGCTTTGTCTTGCTACATCCTAACCGTTATCTGTTAATATGTCGTGCTTTATGTTTTATGTATTTATGTATATGTATTATGCTTTGTTTCAAATATTTGTAGCAATAGTAGTCGGCTATAATGTTATAACATTTGTAATTAGGAGTTTAAAATATGTTTCAAACAAACAACCGCACGCGTACGACGCGACAGATTGATGTTGTCGAGCGCGCGACACAAAAAAAGAAAGAAAGAAATGTTTTATTTAACGACGCACTCAACACATTTTATTTACTGATATATGGCGTCAGACATATGGTTAAGGACCACACAGATTCTGTGAGGAAACCCGCTGTCGCCACTACATGGGCTACTCTTTCCGATTAGCAGCAAGGGATCTTTTATTTGCGCTTCCCACAGGCAGGATAGCACAAACCATGGCCTTTGTTGAACCAGTTATGGATCACTGGTCGGTGCAAGTGGTTTACACCTACCCACTGAGCCTTGCGGAGCACCAACTCAGGGTTTGGAGTCGGTATCTGGATTAAAAATTCCATGCCTCGACTGGGATCCGAACCCAGTACCTACCAGCCTGTAGACCGATGGCCTAACCACGACGCCACCGAGGCCGGTGCGCGCGACACAATACCGATAGGAAGTGTTTCTATTTTTTGTCGCGAAACACGAGCGACAAAAATATATTAACTAAACAAACAACTTTTACTTGGCAGTTTCAACTGTTTTCAACAATTTTAAAATGAATACATATTATGGCGTCGCTCGCGTCGCACGCGTCCAGTTAGGATGCAGTTTAACCGGTCACGAGCGAGGCGAGCGATGTAAGCGATTATTTTAGAAATCATTTATTTTAATCGCCGTATCCTAACCGTACGCGTATGGTGCGATGGATAAATATGTCCCGTTGCACGCGTCCAGTTAGGATTCGGCAATTGAAATCAATGATTTCTAAAATAATTGCTTGTATCTCTCCCGTCTGGTTAGGATACAGCTTAACTCTCGGAAAAGTAATGAACTGTGTTTTATTCTGGTAAAACAGTCTAACAAAGTCGATCGACCCTCGGTTTAGTAAGTATAACAGACATTCAGTGGCATCTCATCGGTATATCATGTTTTTGACATTGCGTTTTATGTCATGTACCATTTTAGACGTTATCCATGTATGAATGTGAAACGTCTCTCTCTCTCTCTCTCTCTCTCTCTCTCTCTCTCTCTCTCTCTCTCTCTCTCTCTCTCTCTCTCTCTCTCTCTCTCACACACACACACACTCACCACCACTAGCACCACCACCACCACCACCACCACTACTACACCACCACTACACCACCACCACTACCACCACTACCACCACCACCACCACTACTACACCACCACTACACCACCACCACTACCACCACTACCACCACCACCACCACCACCACCACACACCACCACCACCACCACCACCACCACCACCACCACTACCACTACCACTACCACTACCAACAGTTCAATATTCTGATCTGCCATCTTTTAATTTTTTCATTTGTCATCCAAGAATAAATATAAGATACTATATTGTATTGCTTACATAGTCATAATACACCTTCATTACATTCTGTTTGGTAATATTAACTATCTTTGATCTCAACAGCTCACATCAAAGGTTGTCACATTCTCCTAAACGACCCCTCCGCGCGAGGTACGCCCACTTTCCGCGGAAACCCCCCGAGAAAGGTTTACCCGACTACCAGCTGCTACAACGTGTCTGCGTCGACCATGTCGAGGGAAGTCCACGTCCTGGGGGCCTATCAGAACCAGAATACTGGAGACACGGGGCCCACGAAGCAGACTCAAGGCAACACCACGAAACCGAGAACCACAGTACAGATTATTGGCAGCACCAAGAAACCTGTCATTCTAGTTCTCGTCTCACACGAGGCTGTTTCGTGGGACGTTCTGGTGCCGCCGGGCCTAGTTGTGGAACAAATTTACCTGGTAAAAAGGCATTCTTTCATTCATTTTTTAAAGGAAGGAAGGAAGAAAATGTCTTATTTAACGACGCAGTCAACACATTTTATTTATGGTTATATGACGTCGGACATATGGTTAAGGATCACACAAATATATAGAGAGGAAACCTGCTGTCGCCACTTCATGGGCTACTCTTTTCGATTAGCAGCAAGGGATTTTTTTATGTGTATCATCCCACAGACAGGATAGTAAATACCACAGCCTTTGTTACACCAGCTGTGGAGCACTGGCTGGAACGAGAAATAGCACAATGGGGCCACCGACGGGGATCGATCCTAAATCGACCACTGGGCTACGTCCCGCCCCTCACTTTTTAAAGGGAAGAAGGACCACATTTTCTTAAGAGTGAGGATGGGTTTTGTCCGTCGGACCCAGCCTCCCGACGCCTATGATGTGACTTGAAGTAACCACTTGTATCATGCAGTCGAGGATCAATAAATCGTATATCTGTTGTAAATGCATACTACAAGTCATGCAGCAAGCAAAACGAGTGCAGTACATATCGCATGATGCAAATCGTTACTTCAAGTTGCTCAGTCTGAACACTTCTTTACTAAAATCTAGTTAAAGTTAAATTACACTTGTCATGGTTAAGAAAGCACAATACGAACGATACCCCCAGTACTTTGTATAATTGCCGTGATTAGTTAGTAAACATAATAATAGTAATTGTGACACCTATGCCACAAATCATGAGAAGAAAACCACAACACATAGACATCATCTTATATACAGGGTGTAGGACGCAGACCAGTGGTAAAGCGCTCGCCTGATGCGCGGTCCGTCTAGGATCGATCTCCGTTGATGGGCCCATTGGGCTATTTGCCCCACGACTGGTATATCAAAGGTCGTGGTATGTGCGATCCTGTGTGGGATGGTGCATATAGAAGATCCCATGCTACTAATGAAATAATTGGATAAGGATAAGGATAACACGGATAGCAACAAGAAATAATGATTGCATCAAAAATCAATTCATATTATCAGAAGTTGACTGGGAACATATAGGCGGCACATCCAACACTACAGACATTCAATCCCACATTACAACTTGGTGTGAAATACAGACATTATTACGCTAGTAGTGAATTAAATTTGGTCTACAATGCGATGTGTTCCCTTATTTCTTTACATCAGTACATGCCATGTTCTTTGATATTACAAGTGATTAGGAATGAACTTTTTTTTCAAACAAACAAACATTCAAAAACAACAACAAACAACAACAATAATAAACAAACAAACAAACAACAACAACAAACAACAAACAGCAACAAACAACAACAATAATAAACAAACAAACAAAAACAACAAAGAAACACACAACAAAAAGAAACAACCAACAAGCAAAAAACCGCACAAAAACCCCAACAAAGAAACACACAACAAAAAGAAACAATAGTAATGACTCTGCCGTCAAATTAACGGATTTTCAAAGACTTTAAATGACGTTATGGGGCATCAATATAATGGGTAATAAATGTTCTGTCCAACCTTCAGCAACAAAACTATTTTAGAAGAAACATGCATACACAATCTAATCACGGTTGCTGTATATTTCCTTGTTTAGAATATCAGTGTCTGTAGATTCAATGTGTTACTGATCGTCTTAATATTCGTAAGTAGCCCAAACTGTATTTGGTATCCCAATAATTTTGACCTAACATGGGTTCTAGAATTTGGTTTTTAATTTACTTGCCATAGACCAGTAGATTTGAATATTCACTGGCCATGGTGAAAAATCCACTTGCCCAATTTTAACTGTTGATACGCCCCCCCCTAATTTTTTTTTTTAGTAATTTATAATAATTAATTTTTAATGTAGATTTTTCATACTGAAATCATGTTTAATCAATTTATCAATTTACACAACATTAGGCATACTTTATGGTTTGTTTATAAAAAAAATATGCAAACAATTTTCATCAGTTTAGAATAAAGTTAACTTTTAAAAATAATTGTTTCCACTAAAACCATCTAAGTTATATATATATATAAATAATCCATGTTATCTATTACAACAATTAACAGCATTAAAAATAAATGAATATTTTATCACTTATAAATGAGTATATATTTATTTACTTATGAATGGGCTAGTTTGACCTAGTGCAAACACTAGGACGATCAGAAAACCGTTTAAAATACAACCACGAATATTTTATTTGGAACAATATATTTAACATGTAATTACAGTAGTTAAAAGGTCCCTTTAATATCTAAAGTAAAACATGACAGGAGATGGAAATAGCAGTATTCAACTAATGAATAAATAAACGAATGAATGAATGAATGAATGAATGAATGAATGAATGGATGAATGAATGAATGAATGAATGAATGAATGAATGGAGGAATGAACGTATAGAAAAAATTGATTCGAAAATATATAATAAATTACCTTTGTGCCCGCGTGGTTTGTGCGAGTGTGTGTGTGTGTGTAGATATGTATGTAGATGTGTGTGGTTTTGTATACATATAATAAAAAGTACCGGTATATAAAATAAATTCGAAGTAATGCTGTGCTTTTGTGAACTTCTAAATTACAGTTCGCCTACCATCTAACGGAAAGTTCTGTAACAGTATCGAGCGACCTTGATTTGGAGCCAGACGTTGTCCGTAATGACGCCGCCATCACTGAGTCTGACGACGACGGCAGTGAAGATGAAACTGTCAAACTCCTGAAACTGCTTCAACGACGACTGGGCTACATCACGTCGTATTCGGGGACGTATCAAGTGGACCACTGGAAACTAAGAGTTGGAAACTAAGTGTTATAAGTAATAAGAAGAATATTTTTTATTATTATTTACCAATACACTTGTCTACAGGTGAATATAGACTGGATGCGGTGCGTGCGTGCGGTGCGGGTAAAGAAAATTAATCGAACGCTATTAGTTTCAATAAGAGCGTCTAGACTGGATGCTTGCTTGCGTACTCAGTGGTATAGCGCTCGTTTGATGCGCGGTCGGTCTGGGATCGATCCCTATCGGGAGGCCCATTGGGCTATTTCTCGTTCCAGCCAGTGCACCACGACTGGTATATCAAAGGCCGTGGTATGTGTTATCCTGTCTGTGGGATGGTGCGTATAAAAGATCCCTTGCTGCTAATCGAAAAGAGTAGCTCATGAAGTGGCGACAGGAGTTTTTTCTCTCAATATCTGTGTGATCCGTAACCATATGTCCGACGCCATATAACCGTAAATAAAATGTGTAGAGTGCGTCGTTAAATAAAACATTTCCTTGCAACCAGCCGCAATGAAATATTCGTATCTGGTATACTAGTATATGGCCAAAATGGAAACCGCGGCTTCATCAGACGCAGTAGTCGGACCGCACGCACGAGCCGCATCCAGTCTTTATGAGCTTTATACGAGGTAATAAGATATATATAAACTTTACGTTGTTTTTGTCATCGTGTACATGATTTGTGAAATAACGCGAACAGTTTAAAAACCCTGTAGTAAGTAATTCACATTTTTGTTGTAGTAGTTGTTGTTGTCATCGTCGTTGTTTTGTAATCAGATGCATCTGACACAATTAAATGCAGATAATTCACTTTACGGTCGATATTATTTTGTTTTTTCTCCCATCTGATTTTGTCCATTGATTGGACGAGTGTGTGTGTGTGTGTGTGTGTGTGTGTGTGTGTGTGTGTGCGCGTGCTTACGTGCGTATGTGTGTGTGTGTGTGTGTGTGTGTGTGTGTGTGCGTGCGCGTACGTGCGTATGTGTGTGTGTGTTATAGCTCAGTTGGAGAGTGCTCACCTAAAGGTTTCCGAGGAGTCAGTTGGTCCCATGATCACCACTGTTACTTAGCTCTAAATATTCACTATTAATTTACTGTTCGTGGTGATCTAATGGATGTGTATTTCGTGGATTAATGCAATCAACGAATTTAAGAACACAACGGAAATATAATACATCAGGCGGGCGCTTTAAAAACTGAGCTACGTTCAGCCCCTCATAATTTTATAGTGCAGACGACACATAAACTAAGCGGAAAGTAGCCCAGTGTTAAAGCGGTCGCTAGATGCGCGGTCGGTCTAGGATCGGACCCCGTCGGTGGGCCTATTGGGCTATTTCTCGTTCCAGCCAGTGCACCACGACTGGTATGTTAAAGGCTGTGGTATGTGCTATCCTGTCTGTTTGATGGTGCTACTAATTGAAAAAAATGTAGAGGGTTTGTTCTCTAAGACTATATTGTCAGAATTACTAAATGTTTTACATCCAACAGCCGATGATTAATAAATTAATGTGCTCTAGTGGTGTCGATAAACAAATACAAACTTTAAAACAAAGTTTAACTTATGAACGTGGCCCCGACTAGTTTGAATAGGTAGTGTAGGCAGGCGGTTTTGTTTTGTCCTGCTCTATATAAATAAAGATTTTATTCATACGGGCCTGTGTTGGTAGATATTACGGAATTTTGGAGTCAGTAGGCTGGTATCACACAATGGGGTACTCAAATTCAAGTTGGAACTCTTCAGATTACGAGTGAAAAGAAAAAGCTAAAAAGTATGGACTCTACACTAAAGGATGTGTTGAACCTCAAAATTATGTACCTGAGTTTGCTGCCCCTCGCATAGCGTACGGTGGAAAGCGTGATAAACATGCAAAACACGATGCAGGCGTTGCGTATCCACCAGGATCTGGCTACCCCGCCTCATCAAACACCGCTTTCCCACAACCTGGGTATACCCATCTGGTGCACCACCCCTTCGTGGCTACCCATCTTTTACTCCACCCTTTGGTGGCTACCAAACTGGTGCTCCACCCCCTGGTGGCTACCAAACTGATACTCCACCCCTGGTGGCTACCAAACTGATACCCCACTCCCTGGTGACTACCAAACTGGTGCTCCACCCCCTGGAGACTACTAAATTGGTGCTCCACCTTATGGAGGAGTGTATCCTGCAGTGCAGCACCCTCGTCAAGGCTTCACTGCCCCTGGTCAGGCATCACCCCTGTTTCCTCTCCACAACCGCAGGGTGGATATCCACCACGACCAGGGCATCTGCCACCACAGTGGAGTATCCACCCCCATAAAACTATGATTCCATTAAATGGAGTTGCCGCCCGGGTGCGGTGTGGGTACGGGTGCTTCTAATATCGTACACCATTGTTTTTATAGTAAGTGTTTCCATTAATGCGATTTTCGTACGGCGTTTTTTTTTTCCCGATCGGATCACAGTGCAAATCCAGCTAGTCTGCAGAAGAATCGCACAGA